>NW_010141414.1:0-8026 GCF_000699245.1 Pterocles gutturalis | reverse complement strand
TGGTCCTCAGAAGGATTATATGGGGATGTGAATGCAGAAGCCTGGGAAGGGTGTCAGGAACAAAGCTTACGTGAAGCTGGTAGGTTTCTACAGGATGGTGTCACCTCAGTAATATTCTTTTTTTTTTTATTATTTTTATTTTTTCCGGCCTCAGTGGCATACTGCTAGCCATCATCTGAATTACACATTGCACTGTGACGAAAGTGTACATATTTTATCTCATCGCCTCTGTCTCTCTGCGGGGGGAGGATTCTGTTGATGTGAAGACGTAAAGGCATAATGACAACATGGGATGAGTTGCAATGATGATTCTACCAGAGAACCACCTCCTCTCACTCCTAGAGTGACGGTTCAAAATATTGCCATTGCTGCTGAGAGGTTTCTTTTTTTCCTTTTTTTTTTTTTTTTTTTTTTTTTTGTCTCTAGGGATTCCGGCTCTTATTTCATTGGTTAATTCCTTTTAAATATATCTAACTATGCATTTACAATGCAGTCTTGCAACTATTCAAGCCTGTGGTATAATGTTAACTAAAGTTGGAGAGGAAGGAGATACCAAACACATCGACTAGATCTACAAATACACTTACAGACCAGTAGCATAGGTATCTGTCTTTCAGCCAGTTGAGCAGCCCTGACTTAATTTCAGTACGAGCGTGTCTTGACTCTGTGTTTAAACTGATAGCATCCATCCTGCTTGACCACTCATACTACGGCTCAAGGTAGCTATGTCCCTACTGTGTATTATTTTCCCTGTACAATTTCCAGGCCATCCACAACAGACTCCCACCTGACCTAGGTCATCCTCTCTCTCTTCACCTCACAGCACCTATGTTGAACTGCCACTATGGCTTTGTGTCCTTTCCCTCCTACTTGTAGGGTGCACTGGGAGGAGGAACATCAACTCCAGGATTACCTTGCTAGTGGAAGTCTGGAGACTGGCTGTCTGCATTTGCTCTTCCTTGACAGTGGCTTCAGCTCTCCTTCCTCTGGCCAGTTTAAGTGGAGGTCAGCCTCTACTTTGGAGAGCAAATAATCTCCCACATCTGGGAAATCCCATAATAAGCTTCTTCAGTGATCTGTTCATGGCTTTGTGGCCAGGTAGGCCTGTGCTCAAGTGACATAAGGAAATGGGTGCAACACAAGTCACTTTCTAGTATCGTTGCATGTAACAGCAGAGGATGCAGCATTCTCAGTCACCACAAGACTTACAGAGCTGGGATGTCAAGCCTCACTTAGTAACTCTGAGAGTTCACACTGCCTTGAGAGCACTGAGTGCCTTATGTAGAAGAGAGACCCACTAGTTCCCATACTCAGCATGGGACCATTGTCAGAACTTGCAGAACCATTCTGTGCGCCCATTCCCCTACTTTTATTCTTTCAGCCCTTTTGGTTTCTTTACGTTCATATGGGTCTCAGATTCCTTCACCTAAGAAAATAGCTGCGATCAGTCTGGAATTTGCTGCTGTGTTATGCAAGGGTTTGTTAAGAGTCTTTTAAATGAAAGTGTGGGCAGTCAGATTGGATGCATTTATGTGCTTATTTGCAATATGACTGTTTTCTGAGAAATGTTACATATTGCCAAGAACAGTCCACTGCCCGAGTTGATCTAACTACGAGATTTCTTAGGCATATATTGAGGTCACTGCTGTAAGATTGTCTTGACTTTCACAGAGAAATAAAACCTTTGCCTTTGGAAGTTATGAATTGAGTTTTATTTTTATTATAAGATTTTGTTATTAAATAGCAGTCTACATGAACAGATGTTCAATGATTCTGATGACAGAGAGGTTTGTCTTAATGAAGAAAGGTCTTAGTTACGACTGCCATTCCTCATTACATCATATTGTTGGACCCTAACAGAGATACAGATAGGAAAATCACAGAATATCTTGAATTCCCTGTAAGCTGGATACGAATTGTCAGCAACATTAATTCACAACATCACTGCTTTGTCAAAGTTAGTTATATGTGTTATTGTGTTGAGAATATTTGACTGATACAGTTGCCTCTATAATTAGGAGTCTGTCACATTTCAATTGTATATTCATACCACTTTTCCAAAGGTTTATAAATCAGATAAACTCCCCCTGGGCTGAAATGTGCCATGATAATTAGTGCGGGGACAGTTTTGTTTGTGTGCTGTTGTCCATTATTTTGCTACAGAATTATTATAGAAAGAAAGTAGGCTCATGTGTGATTTCATATCTTTTAGAAAGACCTTATTTCAACAAAAAAACAAAGGTTTGTATCGTCACAGTGTTACCTTAACCATTTTCTCAGGGAAGACAATAAAAGTTTTACCATTGGTTCCATTGTCACAACAATATCCAAGCAATTCTAATTACTTTCAAAAAGATATTTGCAACATAAAAATTCTGCATTTCATAACACTAAATAATACTATCTCAATGAAAGGTTGAAGGAAAACGAAGGGAGATCAAACTTTAAGGTGTCTTATTTGTCAACGCCATTCTCAGTAACGGTTCTTAGCAAACATACATCGTGTCAATGTACAATGTAAAACAGTTGGATAAATTTCATTTTTTTTTAAATTAGAAATGCATCTTTGGAGATTGTTTGTGGAGGAAGAACAATTAAAACCTTCAATTTAATTCCTCAAATAAGAGTTTTTTAGGAAAAAACCACTATAGTGTCCAAGGAAACCCTTAAAGACATGCAGTGATGCACAGACGTTCAGTGAAATTCTTAAAATGTGAGCTAATTTTAAGAAGATCTTCACTGAATATTAAACAACCTTGGAAACTGCTGCCCAGAAATAGCATTTTATTCTCTGTTCTCTGTATGGGGGTGGAGTGTTGAGAGTTTATTTTGTCAGAAAAGATGCAGTTGTCAATTTTTCCCAGACTAATTAATTTAGCTTTACACGTAAGTTAGGCTACTGTATTTGTATTTATGGATTGTTACTAGATAATGACTAGTGTCTTCAAGGCTATGCCATGCAGACTAAAGATTCTTTAAAAGTTGGGCTTTATTCATCCATAAAAGTTGCAATAAATAAAGGTATAATCTGGGTGGCATTTGCTTGTCCCAACAGGCAATGCACTAGGGATGGCTCTTTCTGCATGCAGCCCAGGTGCCTTTGGTGACATCTTTTTTCTCTGGGGACAGCATTTTACTGGCAGTGCAGGGAAACAGGCTAAATAGGTACAGGAAAAAGGCATGGGGAGAAAACGTACACAAATATACTGACTGATATTCTTTTTTCATGCAAGCAATCCAAACACAGTGCGGAAAGGTGGGCTTTTTTATTTCTCACATGAATGTAAACTGTATTTTCAATCAATAACATTTCTCTTTCAACAGATTGTCGTTACTGCTAATCATAAAGATTTTGTGAACTCAGAGGAAACTGGAACAGGGGAGCTGTGAGGTTGGTTAGTTTAGCGGTGTCAATTTTCAAACAGGTCACATAGGTAAGTTGTAATGCTGTCACTGTCCTGTGCATAGGAAAGTATTTTTTATAGGATTAGGGCACCCTTTTTAACCAGTAGCATATTCCCCTTTGTGATTTTCTTACAACTGTCTGGTGCTTGCTGAGCCAGTGCCCCTGTATGGTTTGAGAGACAGCCTCGGTACAGGTTGGACTCAATGGGCAGCTAGATGTGGCCAGCTTCATTTTCTGGAAACAAAAATACCTCAAGTACACAGAGATGAGTGATACTAGAACCTAGTCCTCCAGGCCAGTGAGTGACCCCAGGTCTATTTTGTCTGCTGAAGTGGGCACAATCAACAATACCAAAATCATAAATACCAGGCAGAAATAAGGAAGGAGAGGAGGGAGATCACTGTTCAGAAATCACCCCATTCAGGAGAAAACAGAAGCATGTACTTATGCTGTTCTGGAGATCAGAATGTAATGAAGTACTTGCTTAACTGTACCATCTAAAATAAGATTTTTCTTTAAAATCAATTTATATTATAAGAACAATTTAAAATGTGTAGTTTCTATTGGACTAATTATGGAAATCAGGATTTCTCATGCAACATTTATATTTCTCCATAAGTAGGTTGTCTATTCATCCTTTAAAACACAAAAAGCTTTAAAATCAGAGAGGAAAAGACACCTTGTACTCCCTGACATCCTGCTAACAAGCAGGAGGAAAAAAAGAATGGCTAATTTTAATATTTCTTGGTTTTGGTTCTGCAACTGAGAATTTCTTCAAAATTCACTAATACAAGTATGGTTTTTATTTGCATGTAAATACAGTAAAATAGTTGACAAAAATTTCAAACTTAGTTGTGAAAAGTTAAGTTCTTAGGTAAATAATCACTTGGCTTGACCTTCGTCTCTACAGTGTCTTTTTCCCATCAACTTTCAACAGTTGTCACAAGTTCTTCTGATAATTACCAGCAAAATTGCAAAATTTCCTTGCTAATTTTCGGTATTGTTTCTTCAATTTAGACAAGTTGGGTTTTTTAAAAAAATAACCCCTCCACACCCATACCTAGTATATATGCATGTTGAATGGTGTACTGGTGTTTATTTTGTAAGTGCAATATTTTTAGTGCGTGCATGTACATGCACATTTGTACGTGTAGCACAGCCTGAGATCTGTTCCCAGAAGCTTAGCAGAAGTCTTCTCTTTCTCTGTTCAATAATACATGAGGAGAATCTCAACAGCAGCCAGTGACTGCCTGATGAGAGTGCAAAATAACTGAACTGTCATCTGGAGAGACAGATTTCAGTTCTCCAAAACAAAGGTGATTGACTCCTCTGATATGTTTAAATGTATTCTAGCTCACAGGGATCAGTGTACTGTACCTCAGTCACTTCCACCAGAAGCAGTGCCTCACTAGAGCAGACTATAGTGTGCCGATCTCCTTGGCTTCCCACAAAACCATCCCAGTGAGATGCTCTTCTTTTCCAGCTGCCCTCTGGTCAAGGGTTCAGGGCAGGAAAACCCTCTCACCAGGATTCAGTCAAACAAACAGAGGACAGAAGGCTTCTTGATCTTTCATTTGCCACTGAGATTTGCACTCTTTCTCTTAGATGCTTCGTTTCTGAAGGCTAAGAAAAATCTACCAACCTTGTTAGGGAATCTGGATTCAGAGCTCACCCTGAGAAGGGCTAGTCCACAACATCCTCTTCCACCCCATCATCCAGTGAAATGCTGCAACTCTTATCCAGATGTAGCATATGTTCTCTTCTAGGCATTATCTAGAGTATTTCTAAGAAAACGAGAGTTTCCCTTCTGTTAGACAAATGCCTCTGCTATTGTACTCTGACACAGGGTTAGCAGAGACCTATTTTGAAAAGGACCAATGTTGCAAAATACTGATACGAGAAGCCTGTCTCTCTGTACAAATGTCAGTTGATTAGGGTTGTTAGTGCAAAGAGTTATGAGTAACTTCTACTTCCCTTAATTTTTTTCTTCACCAGAACTGAAGCTTTACAGTGGATAAGAAGAATTTGGAATAAAAAGTGTTTGTATTACTATGCATATTCACATTTTAAATATGTTCACAAAAATGTGATGTTTATGACTATTTTATAGTATTCTTCTCTGATTTTATTTTTACTTACTACAGTACTTGCCTTGTGTCTATGTAAAACTCCATGAGTCACCATCCACGTGTTGTGTGTTCAGAACAAACAAGTTACACCTTTAGACTAAGCCAGTGGTCCTCTTGCTCACTAATATGCTGCACTAATGTGCAGCACTGATTGTTAGCAATTTCATTAGGCCAAAATTGAACAGGAAATGGCAGTGAAAAATGTTGCGTTCCCAAAATTTTTTCACAATATTTTAGACATATATTTTGTCTTTAGGCACAGAGACATCTCTAAGAAGAAACAATATTTTTTGTTTTTTATTAACATGTGTCACTTGATAATATAATGGACTACTTGGTACTTATTATTGTATAGCTTCAACAAAGTACTGTTAACATGCCTTGAAGTGTGAACAGCCAAACCAGTTCATGATTACTTTGTCTGACAGCTCTTAGTCCCTGTTATACCTCTAGATACACCTCTCACCCATCTAAATATTTAGCAATTTTTCAAATGATGCAATTTTTTGTCCTTAGTATGCCATTCATCTTAGAAATTTTTCTGCTATTAACCACAAATCACAGGGTCTTGGACAGTGCAAAATGTTGTAGAGTAAATGAGAGAAACCCAGCTCTTCACATGGAAATAGTTTGGAATATCATGGGCAAGTGTGAATAAAAAATACTTTGTAATGTTTGACAGGACTTAACAGCTCAGTTTCTAAATTATACGTGAGTTACAGAGTACACCGTACTTTTGAATTCATTGTACCAGTACTCCATGTAACAGTGGCTACATTTATATTTCCTGTTCTTCTGTGAAGTGTACAATATTAAGCATTTCCAAGCACACTTATGATGATAAATTCACAGAGGAATAAGCATCTCCCAAATGGCCTTGAAAAGGTTGCAACTGTGCACAGACATAGATGGAAGAAGAAGGGTAATGCAAACCACATTTGTTGATTATACACCCAAACAAATACAGGCTCCAGCCATAGTTTGTGTTCCTGTACTACAAAAAAGAGTGGTTGTACAGCTTTCATCAGTACTATCTTCTATGAAATCATCCTATGAAATGATTGGAGAGCAGGAACACCTCTCTTACGAAAAAACGGCTGAGAGGGTTGGTGTTGTTCAGCCTGGAGGAAAGAAGGCTCTGGGGACATTTTATTGTGGTATTTCAATGCTTAAAGAAGGCTTATAACAAAGATGGGAAAAGGCTTTCTACAATCACCTGTAGTGACAGGACAAAGGCAAATGGTTTAATACTAAAACAATGTAGATTTACATTAGATTGTACTGGGTTTACATGGCAAGGTTTGGGAGAGGGGGTACATGGGTGGCTTCTGTTAGAAACTCCTAAAATCTTCCCCTAAGACTGACAGAGCCAATGCCAGCCAGCCCCAAGATGGACCCAACGGTGGCCAAACCTGAGTCCATCAGCAATGGTGGTAGTGCCTCTGGGATCACATAGCTAAGAAGGGGAAAAGGCAACTGAGAAAACAGCATCAGAGAGAGGAGTGAGATGTGAGAGAAGCAGCCCTGCAGACACCAAGGTCAGTGCAGAAGGAGGGGAGGAGGTGCTCCAGGCACCGGAGCAGAGATTCCCCTGCAGCCTGTGGTGCAGCACATGGTGAGGCAGCTGTGCCCCTGCAGCCATGGAGGTAACGGAGGAGCAGAGATGCACCTGCAGCCTGGGGAGGACCCCACACTGGAGCAGGCAGACGTGCCCGAAGGAGGCTGTGACCCCATGGGAAGCCCGTGCTGGAGCAGGGTCCTGGCAGGACCTCTGGAGCCATGGAGAGAGGAGCCCAGGATGGAACAGGTTTGCTGTCAGGACTTGTGACCCTCTGGGAGACCCACGTTGGAGCAGTCTGTGCCTGAGGGACTGCACTCTGTGAAAGGAACCAACGCTGGAGCAGTTCATGAAGAGCAGCAGCCCATGGGAATGACTCACACCAGAGGAGCTCCTGGAGGACTGTCTCCCTTGGGTCGGACCCCACGCTGGAGAAGAAGAGTGTGAGGAGTCCTCCCCCTGAGGAGGAAGGAGCAGCAGGGACTGCAACCCCTATTCCCTGTTCCCCTGCACTGCTCAGGGGGAGGAAGTAGAAAAAATTGGGAGTGAAGTTGGACACAGGAAGAAGGGAAGAGTAGGGGGAAGGTGTTTTTAAAATGTGGTTTTATTTCTCATTATTCTACTCTGATTTGATTTGTAATGTATTAAACTAAATATCTTCCCAAGTCAAGTCTGTTTTACCCTTGACAGTAACTGGTGAGTGATCTCCCCCTGTCCTTATCTCAACCCATGAACCTCCTGCCCAGCATATAGATGAGGATCTGTTCAAAAGTTCTCTCTCTCTGGGTTGTCTCCCTGTCTTTTGGGGTCCTCTTGCTTTCTCAGTCATCTCAGTCTCGTGGATGCTTGGGTTCTTATCTCTTTTCTGGGATTGTGGTTTCACGACACTCTGCTCCAGGATCATTAGCCGAGAATGGGCTGAGCCTTGGTCAT
>NW_010141413.1:0-23833 GCF_000699245.1 Pterocles gutturalis | reverse complement strand
CTATCCCAGCTGGACCCAGGACACTTCTCTTGTATTACTCTTCTCTCTTAGGATTTTCTGTAAAGAATCTCCTTCCTTGCAACCTATGATAGCTCAGACAAGCATTGAGCTAAATCCTGGTTTTGATTAAATAAGAGGGAACATAGTTAGAATGTCTATTGATATTGCCAGAGATGTGATTATGCTGGAGCTGTTTACCACCAACTTCACTTGGAGGAAGATCTTGCCAAGGATCTCCAGCATATACTTTGCAGGTGTTTCTTGGGATGGCTAGAATTTCTAAGCTGTTTTTGGAAGAAATAAAGGTGACTAGGAAACTTTTCAAAAAGAAAATTAAACTGAGTGTTTTTGAAAATAAATTGACAGATTAAGTGCGTCAGTCCACAAAAAAATAGTTTGTATTGACCCCTTAGGAGGCTACTAGACAAGATCTGGAGCTGTGACTGAGCAACACAGAGTGTGGCTCAGCAATAGACCTCCCAAAGCAGCTTCCCTAGTTTTCAGCCACAGGATTGCTTGTTCATGGGCATCTATATCAATCCAGGGCCAGACAGCTGCTGATAATGTATTTTTTCTCCAGGAATCTCCCAGCACTACAGAAGTCATCTGCTGGCACACTGTGCTCCTTTTGCCATCTCTGTGATCACTGCCTTGCCTAAGGGGCACACTGATGGGCAGCTGAAGTCAAAGGTGATCCAAAAATGGAAAAGGCCCTTGGTGAGAAGATGCACTAGGGCACGAGAAGCAAGGGAAGGTAAAAAGGCTAGGAGGTACAAAAAGACAGAATGGGGGAGGTGTGAGGAAGAGTATGTCAAAATATTGGTTTAGGTTATATTTTAAATATCCACCAGTCTCCTGATTTTCTCTCCTTCCTATGATTCCATGTATAGCTATGAAGCTTGGCTCTAGCCACATGTTGTCTCTGGCCCATGCTTTTTTCCTCTTGGTAGCCTTGCTCATGCTTCTTAGGAACTGGTTAAGGCAACTACAATGACTATATAGAATCATAGAATCATAGAATGGTTTGGGTTGGAAGGGACCTCAGAGATCATCAAGTTCCAACCTAAAAATCATCTACTTCCAACCCCCCTGCCATGCGCAGGGACCCCCTCCACTAGACCAGGTTGCTACAAGCCTCATCCAGCCTGGCCTTGAACACCTCCAGGGATGGGGCATCCACAGCTTTTCTGGGCAACCTGTTCCAGTGTCTCACCACCCTCACAGTAAACAGTTTCTTCCTAATACCTAGTCTAAGTCTGCCCTCTTCCAGTTTAAAGCCATTATCTCTCATCCTGTCACTACATGCCCTTGTAAAAAGTCCCTTCTCACTTTCCTGTAGATCCCCTTCGGGTACTGGAAGGCTGCTATAAGGTCCCCCAGGAGCCATCTCTTCTGCAGGCTGAACAACCCCAACTCTCTCAGCCTCTCCTCATAGCTGAGGTATTCCAGACCTCTGATCATCTTTGTGGCTCTCCTCTGGACCTGCTCCAACAGCTTAACATCATTCTTGCATTGGGGGCCCCAGACCTTGATGCAGTACTCCAGGTGGGGTCTCATTGGAGCAGAGTAGAGGGGGAGAATCACCTCACTCGACCTGCTGGACATGCTTCTCTTGATGCAGCCCAGGATACAGTTGGCCTTCTGGGCTGCAAGCACACATTGCCAGCTCATGTTCAGTTTTTCATCTACTGATACCCCCAAATCCTTCTCCTCTGGGCTGCTCTCAACCCATTCTCCGCCCAGCCTGTATTTGTGCTTGGCATTGCCTCGATCCAGATGCAGGACCTTGCATTTGGCCTTGTTGAACTTCATGAGGTTTACATTGGCCCACCTCTCAAGCCTGTCCAGGTCCCTCTGGATGGCATCCCTTCCCTCCAGCGTGTCCACCACACAGCTTGGTGTCATTGGCCAACTTGCTGAGGGTACACTTGATCCCACTGTCCACGCTGCTGGCAAAGATGTTAAGTAGCATTGGTCCCAATACCGATCCCTGAGGAATGCCACTCGTCACCAGTCTCCATTCGCACATTGAGCCATTGACCACAACTCCTGAGTGTGACCATCCAGCCAATTCCTTATCCAGTGGGTGGTCCATCCATCAAATCTCTATTTTTCCAACTTGGCCACCAGGATATCATGCGGGACCATGTCAAACTTTTTGCAGAAGTCCAGGTAGATGATGTCAGTTGCTCTTCCTTTGTCCACTGATGTTGTAACTTCATCATAAAAGGCCACCAGGTTTGTCAGGCATGACTTGCCTTTGGTGAAGCCGTGCTGGTTAACAATCACCTCTCCTTCATTTTCCATGTGCCTTAGTAGAGCCCTCAGGAGGATCTGCTTCATGATCGTGCCAGGCAGAGAGGTGAGACTGACTGATCTGTAGTTCCCTGGTTCTTCTTTTTTACTCTTTTTTACCCATATAAACATATGGAAATATTTCCCTAATAACAAAGGTGATCAAAGCCACCAGAGTGCAGTGCAGCTTTGCTGCTGTGGTAATCCAGGGCTGACCTTCATGCTTTGTGAAGACTTGTCTTTACCTAGTCTTTCATTAAGTGAGTTACCCAAAAGCAGGGTGAGGCAAAAAGGGTTGGGAGCACGTATAACTTCCGGGCTGTTCTGTCCCCAAATCCACACTGGTGGAGGCAGGAACCGGCTCTGATATTCCCATGCAGTGACTTCTCCAGTGCTGCAGCTGGCTCATATAGAACCAGTTTAAGGATGAAGATCCCTCAGGCCTGTGGTTACATGGGGTTCTTCAGCACATGTGCTCTCTGGCTGTTAATGTGAGACCAGATCCATTCCCACCTCATCCAGCGCAGACACTGACTGTGGTGGCATATAAGCCGCAGCAGATTCTCCTTCTGCATAAATTAATTTGTTTAATTTTGATTACACCTAAACACAGTTTTAGTTCACACCTAAACACAGTTTTCCACCTGTGTATGACAAAGTACATCATCATGAAAGACAGCAATCACTGTCTAACAAAGAAAACTGAGGCAAAGAAAGATGGCGTGACACATCTGTCATTGGAGGTGACCATAGCCCCCGCACCATAAGCAGACTAAATACGTAGCTTCCTGGTACAGATCTATTCACTTAAGACAGAGATAGCTACTCCAGTATGTGCTTCAGTGTAGCATGTATTGAACACCACAGGTCTGATCATAAGCCAGCTGGAAATTGATGGAAAAACCTCCCACTGTTTTAGAGGACTGTTGAACAAATCATAACAGAGAAGGGGAGAAAATGAGCGTACTATACATGCAGCTCTAGCTCATTTTATTAGGAAGGGCAGGATTGCATTGGAGAGTGGAGTTTGTCTGATAGCATCAACACTGCAGCAATATTTATTTTTCTATGTCAATATAAATCTTATAGCTCCATTTAGAGAATGAAGTGGGCACTGCTTGATGGCTGATGCAAACCCTACAGTTTCCATTGCTTTTACATTGCATGGAGGACAGGGGAAAGCACATTTTATATCTCCTCATAGGGCCTGCTTATAAACAGGCAGTTGATTTAAGCTTTGTCTTAAAGTCTTTCTCCAGGGCTTACAGACACAAAATAACTCATCTTCACAGGATATTCTACCTCACAAGAAAGCATTCAGTGCTCTTGTTCAATGGTGACAAATTGCCACTGAGCTTAATTAAAACCAGATACGCTTTCACTGTAGTCAATGGACAGACTGCATCTAAGTGTGATAGAGTTCCTGGCTGTTATTAGACTGTTACAGTATGTCTGGTACACCTCTATGTGTACAAGACAGTAGCAGAGACAAGCCAGAGTGTAAAATGTCTTCTATTGCTTTTTCTGTGCTTGTGAAAGAGGCAGGTATCTATGCAATGTCTGTGCTGATAGCACAATTTAATCCTTGAAAAGGGAGGGCTTTTTTCCCACCCCTACCGATAAGGTATAGTTAGCTAGTGTTACTCGCTGCAGCAAGGTATCACTAAGAGTAGGCACTTTAGTAGGATCCCAGAAGGATTAAAGGTTTCAATGGATAATGAGAAAGTCTATATTCTGAAGATAGGAAATGCATGCATGTATCTGAGTTAAGAGAGAGAAAGAAACACCCCTGCTTTCATTAATAGATTTTAGGAGAAAATGTTACCCATCAACAGGTTATGCTCCAGTTTTATTTCTGTCTGCACCCAGAATAACCACTGCTGCCTGCAATCAAAAATAGTATACAGAAAAGGGAACATATGGTGTACTCCTCCATATTATGTTTAGCATGAGAAATAACAAAAAACTGTGGTCCTAATACAACCAGAAAAAAGTGCTATGAATACTTTATTATTTAGCACTATAACTATGCTAATTGTGAGTTAAATTAAACAGACTTAGCTTGCAGTTGACTCAGACAAGCTCCTTACAGAAAATTACAAAGCAGATATGACTACTGAGGTAGAACCACAACCCAATCAACCTAAGTCTCTAGAGAGAAGATACTATTACAGGAGATTGCTTTGCATGCAGTAGGAGGGCAGGTGACATGCAGTTCCATAGACTGATATAGCCAAAGAAGAAATCGAGGCACAGGAGAATGAAGAAGGAGCAGAACGTAAAACGGAAAAGAGGTGAGGATGGCACGGGTGTCACCATGACAAGAATAGCTTATAATGAATGTGTGCATGGAGGCAGAGGAAAAGAGGATGTGTGATGATACAAACAATGGTGAACTTGGGAGCTGGGTTGTTCCTGACTGTTGAACACTGAGCCTCAGATCAAACCACAACAGTTATGAAGATTCTTTTCTGGCACCACTTCTTTCCCTTCACGGTCCCTGTAATTTTACTGTTGGACCACCTCTGCCATTACAATACCCAAGCACCAGACAGAAGGTTGTACTCATACATACTTCTGACTCACTTTCATTGCTTCTGAAACAACAGCTGTTGACAGCTCAGATTTTGTCCCTCCTCTTTCTTCCTTTTAAATCATGGCTTTTAGGTAGAGGTACAGTTCTGAAAAAATGTGGAAATAGTCATATTCTCTGTACATTGTCTGTTTTGGCTCAGTTTTATTTACTTCTTTTTATCATTCTGGAGTTCAGAGGCTCCAGCTGGGGGCAGCTTATCTGTGACTCCTGGGAGCTTTACTTGGTCTGCAGAGCTACACATGACTAATGTCTTCAGGATTAAACCTTTGAAGGAGGAATCCCTTTGAAACAGCTGGCATAAACAAAGCAAGACAATCATGCCAAAACCATGCTTAGAGATTTGTATTTCTTCTTGTCAAGTATAGGACATAAAGATATCCCAGCACCAGTGTTGGCACATCAGGCCTGTACCATGGTGATTTCTGCCAGTGTAACTGGATCAACAGAGGTCTGTTAGGGACAGCTGCACACTGATACATCCTCTGTGCATCAAGGTGGAACACAGCTTTGCTCCTATCTTAAAAAATCTCAGGAAAACATCTTGTAAGTGTTCTCTACCAGCCAGGATAAAGCTTCTGCAGGAATTCATGCTTAGCCTTCCTTAGCTTGGAAGCTTTTATGGAGCAGACTTGGGT
The DNA here is from genome assembly GCF_000699245.1 of Pterocles gutturalis. NCBI lineage: Eukaryota > Metazoa > Chordata > Aves > Pterocliformes > Pteroclidae > Pterocles > Pterocles gutturalis. The sequence continues at coordinate 18,307 of NW_010141413.1, read as the reverse complement.
CAGTCAATATTACTGCTGGTTTAACGTTGTGCATAGGATGCAATGACAGCTAAGTACCTTCCTGTCAGGAGGTATTGCCTGGATATACATATCTATTTAGACCACATCCTTCTCATATACAACTGCTAGTGGATTTAACATTTTGTAACTTGCTGCCAGTAAAATGAAATATGTCGTTTACCCCGAGTTTTGTCCTCTGAAGTATTTATTATGAAGCATTAGACACAGTGTGTTGCTCCCTATATATCAAATCATTACCACACAGCTCCCAGAGCTAATATAATTCTCTGGGCTGCCCTAAAAAGACATACCAATTGCATAAGAATGTAATTACTACTGAATTCTCTTGCTTGTATTTTTAATGTATAAAAAAATCATACCTAAGAAAAACACAGACAACCAATTAACTGATCAAAGATTGGCCATGGCATTTCACATGAAAATCACAAACAGTTATGGGCTGATTTTCAGGTTACAGATGTTCTTGTGTTAGAAGGTTTTCTAAAAGGTCTGGGTCTGCAGTGATCAGCTATATTGACTTAAGAGTGGCTGAACATCTGACGATGGTGAGGGTGGATTGATTTGGGACTGAGGGTGGGGTATTTTTGGTTCTTATTTTTTTCATTATTAACATTTATTTCTCTTTTTGCCTTCAGCTGTTGTGAACAGCTACCTTCAACCACACTGGATTCACAATTGCAGTCGATTGAATCCCTCTGTTGCTGGTGGGTGGTTACGTAGCTGGCTATATGATACAAATGTAATTTCTGAGGTCATGGAAGAGTAATGCCATTACTGCTAAATAAAAATGGTAATCAATCACTATTTAAAAGTTAATCTTTTCAGCTTGCCACCAACAAAGACCAAGAACATGAAATATGAATTCACAATTGGAAAGTAACAGGAACAGATTTGGGGTGTTTGAGGGGCTTTTCCTTCTGCCTGAAAATTAGGAATGGAAGTAAGGAAGTGTAAATTACCTTTTAAATAGAGCACAAATGCTTCTAATCCTGTGTTTATAATATATGCTGTACAGTCTGATTTATAACAACTAGTCTTGCATGATATCTCTTGCTGTAATAATTTTCAAGGCACCAGGAATGCGGTCCATGATTGGGTAGTATAAAAATAACACAATCTGAGCCATTTTTGGTCTACCAGCTAAGCAGATGAGTGGAATATTGTCTCCAGCAGGCCCCAGCTAGGTAGGATATCACGTGCTGTGAACATTGAACCAAAAGCTGGATGGAGATGGAATGTAAAAAGGCCACGTGTCAGCCTGCATCCACTGAGGCTGATGGGATTCTTTTCCCTAAGTTCAATGGAAAAAGAAACTGCCACACAACATAAGCTTAACATCTATCTCCTCAGTTTCTTTGATAGTTAAGACAAGCGCTGAGAACAATTAGAAAACATAATTTCATTTTACATTCATATGAGCTTTCCCTAAAGATTATCTGCTGCCTTGGAAACCAGATGTGTGTTTCACAGCCCCATGGAAATGTAGGCCTTTACAGAACATTGTTTCAGTAGAAAATTTGGGATGCAGAGGTTTAAAATTAGAACAGAATACCAAGGTAACTTGACTGATTGGGAAACTATTACTGTCCCAGGGGCTTTACTGACATTAACTGTTTCCACATGGCTTTCCCTCAGGTGCAAGTCTGTCAGTAGCTGTGAGCTGGAGGTGTCGAGCAGAGTTATGTCCCAGGTGGCTGTACAGTCTGAGTTTCCTTGAAGCAGGGAAGGATGGTTGAGTGACTAGGGCATTGATGAGGGCTCTACAGCTGCTTTCAAAACCTTACAAGCAGACAATGTCACCAGAGCCCAGCTCTGGATTTCACTAGGTCTCCCAGGGACAGTTCTTCAGATCTGAGCTCTGGTCTCTCCCATTCCTTTGTGTAATGCAGGTTGGTGTGGAGTTTTGCTGTAACTCTGCTTCAGCTCGGCAAGAGAGATTTCTGGACATAAGATGAGGTACCAGTGGCTGAATTCAGAGAACTGTGTCAAAAGTACTTACATCCTAGTAGCAGAGAATATAATCTCTTACCTTCAGATATGCCAGTGACAATTTTGTTTCCATACAGGCACAGCTGCAAAGTACTAGTAGGAGAAAATGCTTCTGCTGTGATTTATAATTTATCCCAAGCATTGTCTTAGCTCCATTCCTTGAAAAAGAAGAAAATTTCAGTCTATTAAAATACCCAAATTTTATCTTTGAATGACCCTATGGGTAACCAAATGCCTTGATTTGTTCATCTAAGTGCCTATTTAACTACTTCGGATGTCTCACTAAAATGTGAATACATTTGGCTAGAGAATCACAAAACAAGATGGGTTATTTCGTTCCCATTTCCCCCATATTTTACCACAGAGCCTTACTGGCATTAAAGATTATCCTGAGTACTGCAAAAATGTTGTTCTCAGGAACATTCATGGTAGTTACCACCATTGCATCCTTCTTTAGATGACTCTCTTCCAAATCCCAGCTACCAGTCTTGAGTAAAATGTGGTCCACTCCCAGCTCCATGCCTGGTATAATCTGGAGTTTGGAGTGCCTGCAATGGCCATCAGAGTTCTCCAAAAATGAGGATTAGGAAAGATGATCAAAGTTTTAAATCCTCACCAGAGTTCAGGAAGTGAATAGGCACTCTAGGAATTAAGCTTGGGCTCATCTTTAGAGAAAACTCACTGCCTTTTAAGTATCATCAAAATGTTCTTCAGTTCATCACTTACTCCTCATTCACTAAACCAGCGATTAAAAGCCCATTACTGATTGTTGTGGGGGACTGAACAAGATGTAAAGGTGAACTGAAAATTCAAATGAAAACAAAGTGTCATTGGATTGTGGAGAAAGCAGCAAGAGCTCAACATGACCAAGAGTTACAGGAAGAAAGAGAGGAGCTCCAGCTCCACCATGAAGCCTCCTGAAGAGGACTATTGGGATTTTCTCCTCTGCAATTGCTGCTACAACATTTTCAAGTTTGTGCAAGCTGCTCCCTCTGTCAGAAAACCAAATCACTTTACCAGCAGTTGCCTCTGCTTTTGCTGCATCCAGGCAGAGGCCTTTTCTGTGGTCCTGCTTACACAGGGTTTGTAGAAGGCAGTTATCTTGTTTGAGCATTTGTTTCCACTAGGCAGCTTAAAGGTCTGCAAATTTTTTTAGAACTTTTCAGATGAGATCAGTAAATTTGTTTGATATCTGAGGAGGAAGAAGCTGAAATAGGTTGACTTACACGTATGTATGCTTTGCGTGTACACATGATATGTGCCTAACATCTGCTGCGTGCAGAAGTTGGTAGAGCAGTTGTGGTCCCATTCAAACAGGGTGACACATTAAAGAAAAAAGCAGATGGGCTTCGACTTCAAAGGAGTTTGCCAGACCAGAAAAAACAGACAAATGCTCTTGTTAAGGACCATACTAAATCACATTGAGGCATAGTAATGTTTTGTGGTATGTATTAGAGCAACAGACATCTCACTGACTGCATATAGACCGTCACTATTAGGCTGTTACCCTCCATGTATTAATATCGTGTTAGCAACAGAAAAGAACCTAGGCTGATACAGTGTATCTGAAAAAAAAAGGAAGAGGCTTAATTGTTGCACTGTAAGTCATAATTTTTCTACTATAACTGAATTCTCAGTAGAGATGGTCTGGGCACAGCTATGCTATTCAAAGCAACTTTTTCTGTAAATGCTGGAACTAATGAACCCTTATTCTCAATGTATTGATATCTTACCTCCTACACCAGGCTTGCCACAAATTTGGAATAGGCTGCTGTAAAAATGTTCCATTCCTGAATCAGGAATACATGTTGCCCTTTTTGTTTTTTCATCATTTTGCTTTGGTATTTTTTTCCCCTGACCCTACAGTAGAGAAAATAAATACTGACAGGTAGCTAATGAGAAAAAATTATTGTTTGGAACCAACTATAGAGTGAAAATCTCTGCTTGTAATTAAAACACCGCATAAAACTTTTCAATAGGATACTAGAAAAAAAATCCTATTGTGTAGTATCACTACATATTCCTGTAATTGCAGGCCTCAGGTACAGTTATTTAGTAATTCTCTTCCATAAGTGATCAAAGAATTTCACATAGTAGACGATACTTTCCTCTTGTTCAGTGGTGGGAAGTAGTCACTAGAAGATAAGGGAAATTAAATACACTTTCAGAACTAACAACACTTCAGTTTTTACATTGCTGCAAAGACCTGTTTTTCAGCTTTATTCTCCTTTCCTTTCACTTTTCTCAACTTCAAGAGTGTAAATTAAGTGCAGATACCTATTTTTCTTTTTATGTAGTATTAGAGTTATCAAGTCAGAATGAGTGACAAAATAATGCAGGTGGACCTCCTACTGGTGTACACCAGGTTTTAAAAGAAATATCTGTAAGATGGAGTTGTGCACAGTCAAGCAAGTTCGCACTTCACAGTACATAGTACCTGTGTTTCCTCCATGTCAAATTCATACCAAAATGTTTATTTTGTTTCTGTATTTTGCACAAGGGCAGAAATGGATAGTGAGTTTTGTTGTTACTGGCACGGTTGAAAATATCCAGGAAAGCTTTCATCACTTTTCTCTTTCTCAGACCTTGTCTTGAGCATGTCAGCTTTCTTTCTTCGTCTCCTCTCATATCACTTCCTATTCACATGTGATCCTCCCTCCCTTGTCTAGTTCTCAGTCAAGCATAACACGGACAGTTGGTTTTATCCGTGCTGCAAACAATGTGTACTGGACTCTGCTAAATGATATCCTGCCAATGCCATCCCTGGTTCCCTCTGTCCTTAGTAGTTTTCCAGTTGTGGCCTACTTTCTTCCCATATTTAAATACTGTTTTTATTGAGGATTAAAATCTATGAATGAGTGGGGATGGGAGCAGTGGGAGGAGGAGGTCAGTCTGGGTCCAAAGGGAATCAACATTGTCTCTTTGAAAACGTCCATGTCTGCTCCCCAGACTGACATCTGGGACACTCTGTGTCACTAAATCAACCAGAAGGTGGGAAAAGTAATTAAATTAGTAAAAGGTTAAATTTTCCAGGAGCTACTGTCCAATGAAACTCATCAAAGAGAGAAAGTGGTGTCTATAGGTTTCAGGATAGTGAAAAAGGAGGACACCAACAGAATGCCACTCCCATCAGTAAACAAATATCCCTTTAATGGTGAATGCATCTCTTCTTTCAATACTAATTACTGCTCTATTTTAAAGTACTTCCCAATGACCATGATGTCAAGAAGAAGAAATACTCCTACAAACACAGGAAGTAGTGGAAATACACTAGGTTCAATATCTTTCTGAACTCCTGACAAAGTCTAACACTTGGGATGTGCTGGGTAGTCCTTTAAGAACAGTATGATTTTTTGATATGGTGTTTGTCAAGGCTGTGAGTGTAATGGCAGACTCACAGGACAGGTTGGCTGAGGCACTTAGATTTCAGTCCATGTGGAATTCAGGGCTATTCATTTCGAAACCAGCTAGACGCTCTATTTTCTTCTTCAAGTGACAATAAAATCCTTCCATTTCCAGCACTAATCCAAGACGTTAGTCAACATCAACTTCTGAAGTTAAACCACTTTATATCTGCAGGAACTAACTGGTTTGCTCCCACGAGTTTCAAAGGAATGTTGTTGAGGAGCCATCTAATCCACTGAAGATGGAATGTAATATATCTTCAGTCATTAGGGAAGATTCAGAGAGTATGGGGGAAAAAAAACAATTTTGCACCAGTATGTAAAATAGGCCTTAAGGTCTTTCATAAAATGATGAAAAACCTCAGACAGGACTCTGTCAGTAATTAATTTCCATTTTGTGCAATTACTGAGAGCAATAAAATGATTGCAAAAATAAGCTTGATCTAATGCATACACAAGATCACGTAATCTTACACGAGATTTATCAAAATAGATGAACTATGCCAAATGAATTTTAAAAAAATTTTAAATCTATTGATAAATTCCAAAATTTAATAGGAGATGTTTTGTCATTTGTCCTTCTTCTAATTAAAGAAAATGCGAAAAGCATCACTTTTAAATTCTGAATGTCACTCCAGCATGAAGTTTGCTATCATTAAGCCAATTCCGTGCAATTGTTGTTTCTTACTCCTTTCTTTTGCGTAAATTTATCAAGATTCTAATGAAGATTAGTTAGGTTTTTGCTCTCTACACCTCTAATGGGACTGTTGTTCCCAGAGGCTTGTTACTCTGATTATTATGACTACTGTAATTCGCAGACAACATGTGGGAAATGACTGGCTCATAGCATTTTTTTCCTCCAGATGAAGTTATCCTCCTGTTCTCCCTCAGATTATGTATTGACCAACTACATCCTTTTCAGCCTTGCTCTGATATTCTTGCCTAGCTCTGTTACAGCCTTTTTCTCTGAACCTTTTCTTGTGTGAGCTGCCCTCAGAAACCCAAAGTACATACAAAATTCTAGATAAGGTTTTATCGATGCTTACCACTGTAAACTATGTCTTATGAACAACACATGCTGCAACACAAGAAACATAACAGGGAGAACAGTATCTTGTTATAGAAGTAAGGAGTGAACACCAGAGGACTACAGAGTTGTTGGAATGTGATGAAGCAATGCCGTGCAGAGGCTTAGAGTGCAGACAGAACCTCTGAATGCAGGAGCAGGAGGAGAGGCTAGTCTGGTGAGAGCAGGAGGTGACAGCAGCTGGTGTAGCTCTTTTCTTCAAATGCTTCAAGGGTAGACTTACCTTGACTGAAACAGGTGTTGGCTCAGGGGTTTAAAATTGTCAATTTCCTTATAGATATTTGTCTTTGCCTAAGACCACAGTGGTCATCTTAGATATATGTAAGTTTGTAAATCATGCTGTGCAGTAGGAGACTTTGGATTCCCTTTCTTTGCCCCCACTTTTTCCCTCCCACTCTCTTCCACTGAGGTTTGTATCAACAGAGGCATGAGGCATATTGCTTGCAGTAGTAACAACAGCACTGGTTAGGTCTGGGTTTCATCCACTCGGTATTGACAGAAAATAGCTCCCTGGCTATACTATCTATGTTTAAGATGAAAATCTGCCCCTCTCTCCACCTGTCTTACAGCTTTCACAGTACCATTCTGTATTTTTCACCCTGCCTGCTCTGTTCCGTCCTAACTTTTCTTCCCTCTTTCTATTCTTTTTTACTTCAATTCTCCCTAAGCAGAAGAACTCAGAAACTTTTGAACCTAAGTTCGTCTTTCAAATGCCTGATTTACATGAAGCTTTTCAAAATCAGACAAAGCGAAGTCGTCTATCCTCAAGTACAATTACCAGCTGTAACAGTCAGACCAATTTTCATAAACTGTTAGCATCAGCAATGTGCCTGCAGCGTTTGAAAAAAAGCATTCTCTACACAAATTATTAAGTAAACAGCAAAGCAAGGTCACATGCTTTTTGTGTCAGGCTGAGAGTAGGGTCATGTTGCAGAGCATGGAGTGGAGAAGAAATGGCCTGGGAGGGGGGAAAAGAGGGCCTGCTCAGAGCAGAGGAACTGATCTACTTAGAAAGCTCAGTCAGAGAAGACGCAGCTTGCTTCTTCCCCAGCTCCCTCACTGTGCATCCCACCAGCACCTCCCAGGTGTGGATGGCAGGCCAGATCACATCAGGTAAGCTGGCTGGCTGGAAAGCTGCCCCATGGACAAATGCTTTACCTGAGCACCTGGATATCAGGAAAGGGGTGAATGTAGCAAAACAAAATTGTTATGAATTCGTGCATTAAGGGATAGACTATACAATTTTCGAGGCTCTTTTTCCACTTTTAGCATCCTTTTTTGGTGACATCCTTGCTGAATCAGGCTAGAGAAACTCAATGCCTGTTTATTTCTGACTATTTCATAGACTTTACCAGTTTCTTTCATCTTTTGAATATCTACATGAATGGTGGGCTTGTCCTGTTATGAAACTGCAGATGGAGGAACAGAGATGAGAAAGCCCTAGAACAGAAAAAGTCCAGGTAACAAAAGCTATTGGATTTTTAAGAAAAACAAAATGAACTCACCAACACGCATCTCTGTTCCTCAAGGTTAACAACAAAAACAACTGCTACTTACTGGGCTTGGAAGCATTTCAGATGTGTAAAACATACAGGTTCACGAATTTTGTTTTTCATGAGGTGGTCAAACATTCCAGTTAATGACAGATGATCCAGGCTCATTAAAACACAGTTATAACCAAAATGGCAAGACTTTAAAGGGATTGTAAATATCACGGATAATTCTAGATCTGCCTTAGGTAATGTTCTTCCCTCAGGACAGGACAGTAATAAGGATGTTGTCCATAGCAAGAAACTGATGCATAGCTGTCTCTGCCTTACAGAGTCAGGCTTCCCTGAAACATCAGGACATTCATCCCAGTCCCCAAAGCTCTTATCTCTCCCTCACTCTTTTACCCCATGTCTGCCTTCCCTTGAATGTCCCAGCCTTTCTTACCGAGACCAGCAATTCTGGTATTTCCTATATCGCTAAGAAGCATGGAGGGGCCTGATTTCTTAAGTAACAACCCAAAGGTAGTATCTCTGTTAGCTTTAAAGAGGAGACGGTATATTATTTTTTTAATTAACACTATAAATGTTCCCATCACCTTCTAGTTGGTGTCTGTCAGTCAAGCTGAACACAGCTCACACTGTACCTCCCTCAGCAATGCTAACTTGAATTCAAGTAGGAAAACTGTGTTTCAGCTATCACAGATGGCTCAGTCAGGACTGGAACTTTTTTATTCTTTTAGATTTACAACTTTATTTGAAAACTCCCAATGTGAGAAATATTAACTCTCTCCATCCCAGTTTTGAGTGACTGGTGAAGTGCCGCATCTCTTTTTATATCACTGTCTGTAAGGCTCCTCAGTTCTGTGGAGTGTATGTGGATCTAGACTTTTACTTGTTCTTGCCACCATCCTTCAATTTTCCTGAGTTTTCAGTATGATCATTCATCCTTAGAATCTATTTATGGCAGTTTTAATTTGCTTTTATTACAGAGAAGGGAGCAATTCTAACATATCCTTTTAGGGTTTTATAATGAGGGTATTAGACACATCATAGAAAGGATTCTGCTAATACTTGGCCGCCAAACCATCTGTAATGACCCAGAGTTTTAGGAAGAAACTGGTGACTGTCTAACTTAATATTATTTAAACTGTGCTCATTAAAATTATTTCCATGTTTAATAATTGCAATGTTAGTTGTCAAATCTCACACATTTTACCGCTCTGTTTTTTGTTAATTATACTATAAAAACAAAGACAAAACAAACTGATCAGGCATTGTGATGAACTGTGTTTTAGAAGGAAATTGCAAACTAAGGAGGTTGGCAATAGTGCCATGCAGCTTTTTTATTTTTTTTTTCCTTTTTTTGTATATCTGAATCCGGCCCAGAAAAGTTCCTGTATTTTGGTGCCTATAAAATTCCCCACATGAAAGCTTTTTGATTTCAGTCCCATTCCCAGTGGAAAAATATGTTTGTCACAAAAATCCACTACAAGTTCGCTAATTGCTGCCTTTGTTGCTGCTTTCAGAGGACTGAACAGACCCTGAATGGACTTAGATGTTCTCCCTAGACCAGCACTGAAGTGAATTAAAACTGTGGAAACAAAGCCGTTATTTTTATTTATATTTGATGCATAGGTAAAGTGAAAATCTGAGCCTATATATTCAACAGCTTCTATAAACACACTGAAACTACATGTAAATGGGAAGAAAATGTGATTTTCATTTTATGTTGTTGCAGAGGCCCTATCTGCATTCTATATTCAGAAATAAGTCATAGTACAGTCAATAGGAGTAATGAGGAAAGAAAGAATTCCAAGGTGCTATGAGTTTATAAAACTATTTGAAATACATCTAGCTTAGCAGCTTACCTTGCACGTGATTTGTAATATATTACCAGACTATATAACTTGGCTTTATTGTCTAAGGTAATTTAAATGAATTAGGCAATTACCAAAGAAAGGTTTGGGACAGGTCAGCAGTTAGTCAGGATGACTGTTTGCAGCATGACAAAATTCCTGCGAGATGCTGGACAAGACAGTTATGGGAGGATTCATGCTGCCTATACTGTGTGTTTGAAAGTGAAATGTCTGTCTCTCGGACTGATTTTTAAATGGAGATAGAGTTAGAAGCAACTTCAGAGGGCAATTACTTCTACAGTACAAATACTTCCTATCATTAGGATGAATTGCCAGCTGCAAATACAGGTGTCACTCTCACTGAAGTAGGACAACCCTAATTTTTGAACAGCTGATGTGAGGGGAATCCTACCCTTAGTTCTGCCTGGGTCAGCTCCCAGGTGAGAATAAGAGTACATTGGTCCGAGGTTTGTGCTAAGAAGCATGTCAAACACACAAATATGAGCCATGTAGCTATACATACATAAAGCTTGAGTGCCAAATGGCTAGACAAAGTGATGTATACATGCACAATATAAAACACTGTCCAATAACTATTCATGGGAGGTAATTGGTCCTATTGCTGTTGAGATCCCAGCTCCCACGGCAGTGCATGCAAGTGCTTCCTCAGAACTAGACCCTAAACCATGGCTATAGTCCATGCCATTGTTCTTCTCCAGAGAGAGAGGTCAGCCTCCACGTTGCCTAGTATCCCTTCACACACTAAATTCACAAAACAAAACCTTCAGTGGAATAAATAAAACCCTCTAAAAATAAATAAAAGAAATAAGTAAGTAAGTATGGTTGTGGGCCAAGATCCCTGTGTCACCACCTGTGATTTCGTAGTTGCACTGTGGGTATTTTGGGGGGCTCTATGCATTGAGGTGATTGGGCAGTCCAGCAGCTGTCTGACATCCACATAATGTGTAACTGAGTGCAGCAGAAGTGAAATGAGATGATCTTGCTGCATCTCTTTCTCCTGAACGTCTAGAAAGCTGAACAAATCTCACTGGTTTGCAAGGGAAACCTTAATGACTGCCACAGCAGCGGGTCTCGCTTAAGCAGATGAGGTACCGTCCTCTGCTGGTAAAAGGAGGCAATATTTGCTTGACTTTTTACACAACACACACAACATGATGAAGAGCCTTGGAACAGTGGGAGCCGTGTCTTCCCCATTTCTGATTCTATGTAATACATAATCTCATGCTGAGGTCACTGAAAAGAGTAGCTTTGCGTAGGTCCTTTTATGTGTTGAGAAATAAACAAAAGAAAAAAATGACAAGTCAATATATTTAGCAGAAATAAAATGTCCTGGATGCTCCCTTGTAGGAACATGTTCCGTTATTGCTGAAGATGATGGAAACTTCACACTTGCCAGCTCCCAAAAAAACCCACAGAAGATACAGACCAATGGACTTCATTTTCTTGTAATGCTAATGCTGGATCCTAGAAAACATACTGAGCAGGTCCCAAGATTTATTGGATGCTTCTTTGACTGTTATTGAGTATAAATGGGCTTTTGCATTAAACTGCATGACTGGCTTGTGAACTGGTACTGTCTTAAATCTTTTTTAAGGCAATCACAGGTATAACAGGAAAAACAAAATCACCAAAATATGAGGCAATGTCTGGTGGGATTAAATTGTTTGGGCATCTGAAATCCTGAGTTCAATTTCCTGTTTTGTGTGTTGCATGAGTCATTGTTTGAACATCTCTTGACTTGTCTCTAAGACTCAGTTTCACTGTGAAAAATTGAAACAAAACTATTCCAGCAGCTAGTACTTCAGGATATATGGGTGAAAAGCGCATCAGGCACACTTCAAAGCACAGTAAAGTAAAAAAGAGGCTCTCCATTTCCTTGCATGCAAAATGCTGTTTTCATTGCACTGCTTCACTTTGAATGTTATTACATATACATACAAAAATTACTTTTTGATATCCAGTATTATTCCATATGTAGCAAAAAGAGAGGGATATTTTACATCAACTGTGTTACCCAAGATGTTTCATGGCCTGCCTTAGTGTATTGCTATAGAAGAGAGTCCCAAAGAGTTTTCAGACAGGATTTGTATTTCTGAAACACAGAGTATAACCTAAGCTGGATTCATAGCTAATGAAAGAGTACTTCTATGCCTATGTAGAGTAAGAATATATGTATTTCTTTGGGCTTGTGACAACTTTGATTTGGAAGCAGAAAGCAAGAGACATCTGGAAAGGAAGGTTGGTGGGAATTTTCATCACTGTGTCAGTGACAAACTGCCTTTTCTGAAGGTGTTGCACCAAAATAGGTGGTGACAAAAGAGGAATGAGGGCAGAGAAGGAGGCTGAAAGAAAGCTTTAGCTTTTGCCTTGGTGGATCAGTTGTATTCTAAGCATTAATTTCAAGTGTCCTTTTTATGTGTCCCTGCAATAAAATAAAACCTGGGTGGGCAAAATTCTTCCCCCATTGAGGAGACTGTATAGCCTCTTAAGGTTTTTATGGGACTTAATATTCTGCTCCCCTTTACAGAGTGGTATTTTATCTTTCCTCCTGCACAGGCAGAACACATCCAGTCTCTAAATCTTCCTTCCTCACCTTTGAAAATTTATAGGGGCTTTCAGACGGGCTTGCTTCAATGCCATTGACCTCTGTGGCCTATGTTATTGACCAGAACACAGAATCTTCTACCCACATAATAAATGCCGCTTTATGTCCCTGAAAGAGAAGGAAATGACTTTTAGAATGACCAGGACCACAATAAAATGTGGAGCTAGTTTCCCAGTTTCCCTAGTATTGCTGCGCTTTGCAAGAAGATAACGTAAGGGATCAACATGCTCATAAAGGAGTACTTTGAACTCCCTGATTACATGGTCATTCCTTTGCTGATGATCTGCTTAAATAGTAACACTGTTGGCAGTGTAGGTTACTTGCCTATTACAACAGTGAATTGAAGTGCTCTTGAAGAATAAGCCAGAACATAAAACCATTGTAGGCAATAGTAATGTACCCACCACCAAAAAGTAATTTGCAAGGTAAGATCTGCTATGGAGGTTTTCTAAAACATGTTTGAAACAGATGGAATCCTGTATGTGCTACTACCTTTTCAGAACCACCAGCTAAAATGTTACTGGATGGCTTCCATCTTCCCTTTCCCAAGGATTCATGTCCAACTTTCATAGTTGTCATAATCTTGTGTCTTCAAGAAGGAGCAGCTTTCAGTCAGTTTCAGCTTTCATTTCAGAAATCAGTACAGCTGGGAACAAAAGACAACATAGATAGGCATGGTGAAATACACACCGGTTGCTCTAAGCAATCAGTATGAAAGGATAGAGATAAATTAGGCATGGGTAGATCATTCACAAGTTATTGTGGGGAAAAAAATATCTTCTCGAAATTGATGTGCTAGCATAACAGAAAGCTGGTTAGATCATGAGTGCCTTGATGCTAAAGCAAAATCTGAAAGAGTGAGAATAAACATTAAAAAGTATACAAAACCAAAAGAAGAATATTGTTCTGCTGAAATCGTGCAAAGGTTTGTACTCTCGTATCAAATTATAAAGGATGAAGGCAAGAACTGTTTAGAGTGGAGCTGCTGAATCATAGTTATCATGGCAATAGTTTTCAAGCAACGTGAAATATACATATTTCAATATCTTATTAACACGCAGTATGTATTTGTGGACAGAGATCCATGTACCTGTACTTCTGTGTATGAATATAAATGTCTGTTTCCATTTTCATTTAAATCCAAAATGTCTCTTAAATCTCTAGTTTTAGAACATCTTAAAACTCATGGGAGAGAGTCAGATCCTGTCTTTCAGTATCTTCAGGGATGTCTGTGTTTAAGTGTAGATAGAGGAAGCTTAATTATCTTTATGTATAAAACATAGGCACGCACAGAATGAAAACTGATCCATGAGAAAGTGGTGAAATCACCATTTTAAAAACTCCACTTTTATTTTAAAAACATGAATTTTCAACTACTGCCAAAATCCAGTTGATAACAAAATGGGAAATTTTGAAGAAAAGGTAACAGATTTTTGGGGTTTTTTTGTTGTTTGATTTTTGTTTGGTTTTTTTTTTTTTATTTCAAAATTCAAGCATTAGTAATCATATCAGCAACAAAGAAAATCTGGTTTTTGGGTCCCCGTGAGATATTCAGGGACTTACAGTGGTAGGCACAATGGATGCAATAAGTTATATCTCCTTCTTGTGTTACTTCCATGTAAGAAACAAACTCCTAGTTTCAGCTTCATGGCTGTAATTTCATCAAGGGATTGTGTGGCCACCTGCAACTTTTCTCCCATCCTTTTCCTCTTCCCTGGAGAAAAACATTGCTCATTAGAGATTTTAGCAGCCCCCCTCTCCAGCCACCCTGACCGCTCCTCACTGCTGGATCACACATCTCCCATGAAAGCCCATTTTATGTGTGTTTGTGTTAGCCTTGACACTTTCCCTGTAGACATCTGAAGAGAGTTATCTGAAGGTGCTCTGGCAGACAGGGTCTGGTGGCCTTACAGCACTCGGATGGCTCACAACAGGAAGATATTCACAAGTGCTCATAAGGTACCAGAAGATCTTTACCCTTCCTCTGGCGGAGATAAGGGGAAAGCCACACACCGACTAGCATGTGATTCAAGTCAAGCGGAGCCTTAAGAGAATAACAAGCACGGTCCTTAACTCGATTACAGCTGCTCTAATCAGCAAAACCTTTAACCTTTGCACTTTAGTCTAGCCTGGTGTGCATACCTCTGGGCAGTGCAGACCTGCTTTATGAGGCTTTCCAAAAGCGGCACGTTGTAATCAGTGTGCCTGCATCCCCCAGGCTGCACGGGAGGAGATAGCACAGCTGTGTTAACATCAGCTCTGGGTATCGGCACCCAGCTATTTTGGTGACAGGTGTGTTTGAGGCTGATACCACTGCCTTGCTCAGTTCTCACGCAGCATATGTAGCACGGGAGTGTCTTAGCTGGCATTAACAGCTCAGCTTCTTATCCTGCCTTCTCCTTTCATCCAGAATAGCGTGCTCTGGTGTTGACTGTCTTGCAGATCCAGTAACAGCAATATGGGGTTTCTGTACCTCTTATTATGTCTCTGCTGTGCTACGCAGTGCTTCCTGGCAGGGTGCACTGAGAAACATGAATAACACACACAAACTTTCGTCTTTAATATGCTTCTTCTGTGCTATCAAGGTCAAGGTCAATAAACATCTAGCACTGGGAGAGAAATTCAGTAAAAATCTACATAATACCAGAGCAGCCAGAGGTACTGAGTAACAAGGGTTCAACTTGCCCTCCAGTAATCTCTACGTATGTGTAGTACATGTTAGCTTCAGTCTGGTGAAACAATAGCCTTAACAAATCCTTAGGGGTCAGTTGTTGGTTTATAGTGGAGTTCATTACTTAACCCCTGTTTAGCAACTCTGGAAGTTCAACCTGCCATTCACAGACCCCTGGAGATTTTGATTGTGTCTTAGACAAGCAGAATCACATTTCAGGAGACTCTGGAAGACAAAGATGAGAACATTTATTATACAGAAGGTCCTAGAGGAAGACAGCACAGAAAAGGGGGGAGAGTTTTTAAGTACTCATAATGAGCTTTCTTTAATGTCTTTTTCTGGTTTATCTTTTGCCAGGTGCTGAGTGAAAAACTCCAAACTAAATTACCTTTTAAATCAGTCAGGATGTACATTTGCTTGGCTGTAGACTCTCAGGCAGCATAAATGCTCCTTCCTCCTCCTTCCTCCTCCCCCCCTCAAATGTGTTGAGTCTTCTCCTAACACTGGATAAGAGATAGAGCAGGAAAGTCACAAAGCACAATTGTACTGATACGTAGGCTCATTTTGACATTCCTTTTATCCAGAGCTTGAAAAATAAGTCTCTTAACACCATTCACTATGAGCCACAAAAAGAGAAGTATGTGCCTTGCCTGTACCGATAGTACCTTGATATGGAGTGGTCCATTGTGGTAGAAGATGTGACATTCTTTGAAAATCACTATTCAACAGACAGTAGATTAATTAAGTGTGCAAGTGATATTATTCTAAATACATTTAACTTATTTATCCACTGGATTTAATACATTTACATAGGTAATAGAATGAGGGCCAGAGTTCTCACACCTCCAGGCTTGACTGCCTATGTGTATTTTACTGTTGTATAAGCACTACATCATTTTTACTTGAATAATTCTCCCACCTTTCTGTGTGACTAAGACAAATGCACTTTGGAGCTAGAAAGTCTGATCCTGGACACAAGGGATTAATTTATAGGTTCAGAAGATATCAGTTTCAACTCCCTAACTTTTCCCTGCACCCACAGAGCTTGCAAAATAAATCTGTCCATGCCCAGGCCAGCACAAGTATCACCTTCTGGTTCTCCCCAAAGAATGTGTGCCTTCTGTTCTCTGCTTGTGCTCCCTTGGCCACACTAGAGCGAACAGCTCTTTGGCAGCACAATCTCCTTCGAATAAACTTATTTCATTCAAGAGAATTCAGTTAAAAGACTATGAGCCAAAGATATATATATTCCAAAGATATATGGAATATAACTTTTCCGTTCATATCTCTGTTCTTTTTGATACTGTATTTGTTTGGTAAAGAAAGACACCCTTTCTTCCACTCCTCTACACCTATTTTTTTATTTCACATTACATTGACTTTTTTTGTAAGATGAGAATACTGAGAATTTATTACCCTCATTATGAAATTGATAGTAGTTGAAATTATGATGCTGGATATTAGATGTGACCCAGTTTTGACTTTACACATTATATTAAGGTCCTTTTATTGTCTAACTCATCTCTCCAATCTACTTCTATGAAATAGTTTATTTCTGGAAGGTACCGTGTTTCTTCTCTGATGCAGTTTTTATCTGCTGTCTAGTTTTTATCTGTTTTCCCAGTGATGTTAGGTGCCCATTTTCTTCCACCCTGCCTCAAATCCCATAGTTAGGAGAATCATGTCTGCTCCTTCAAGCCTTTAATGCTTGACTTCAAATACATCCCCTTATTAACTCTCTGAGCTCAAATATTTCCTTTCTGAGTGGCAGCTCCTGGTGAAATGTTTTGCATAATTCTGCAGGGAGTTCAATAGGATTTAAGAGAGGAAGCTACTATTTTGCAGTATTGAATGTTTCTCAAGGGAAAAGAGAGGAGAGTGGTCTTGGTATTTGGATGTTTTTATAACAGCCTTTCCTGAAGTTCCCAAATTTGTACATATGACTGTAGGAAAGAGGTCCTTCCCTTGCAGCTGGCAAAAGGGCAGGGAAGGCACATTGCTTCCAAAAGGGTCAGTTATGTAGTACGGCGCTCACGTGTTGACAATATTAAGCAGGTTCCTGAAGCCAGAAGTAAGATGCACGAGGTGCTTCTCTTGAGTCACAGTCAAGTACAGAAATCTACTATATTTCTAATAGAAATTTCTAATAGAAATCTAGTAGATTTCTAGAGGTCTACCTTTTCAGAACAGAGTATTGCTGATTTAACTGATGTTTCTTTTATTAAATAAAAGGAAGCAAATGAGTAAATGTTAAGTGAAACTATGCCAGTAGTTTCAATTTTCAAAGTGTGATATTGCTAGGTGCCTTTGTACTTGCCAAGAAGACAAAGAATCACCATTGGGAACAGCCAGCACTTAAAAGCAAATAGATTCAATCTGCACACGGAAAAACTTGTCTTAGAACCATGGTGTTCCATCTAAAGCCAAAAATACGCCATGACAAGAAAGAAGATTTGGACTCAGCTGTATAACCAATACGTAATTCCTGTGTGCTTCCCTGTGTGTAATCATTTTCTGTTGAATGGGGTGGACTTGTGTGTATAAAGTAGCTTCATATGTGTGAAAACCTGCTACACCTGAAGTGGTGCCACAATGCAGGCTTGAGACCTACAGACACCATCCCAGAAAACAGTTCTCTTCTGTGTTTTATCTTCATATTTCAGCATAGAAATAATTTTTAAAAGTCCACTTGTATTCTATGTTTCTCTTACACCTACTTGTGAATTGGAAGCTTTAAGCAACTTTTGCACCTTCCACATTTTAACTTTCCTTAGGTTTCCTTAGGAGTATCGGATTCCCGACACATGCTTTTTTTTTTGTTCTTAGCCCACCACACCCCTTGATAAAGGAATGGATTCCATTTGTTCCATGCAGTTTGTTTATTCAGTCACAATCCTAATGAAATTTGTGGTCTGGTCTGGTCCCTCAGCTCAAAAAAAAAGGATACAAGAAAGCTGGAAAAAATAAAACAAAGTGTAGCAAGGATTATTCTAATTATGAATATCCTGGAATCTATGCTAAGGCACATGGAAAACAAGCAAGTGATTGATGACAACCAACATGGCTTTAGCAAGGGAAAATCATGCCTGACGAATTTGGTGGCCTTCTACGACAGGTCCACAGCGCTGGTGAACAGAGGAAGGGCAGCTGACATCATCTACCT
>NW_010141412.1:33060-39669 GCF_000699245.1 Pterocles gutturalis | reverse complement strand
ATTCTGTGTGATTCTGTGTGATTCTGTGTATGTTTTCTGCATGTGAATGTGTGTAAAAATTTTCATAGAATCACAAAACAGCAGAATAGTTGAGGCTGGAAGAAACCTTTGGAGATCATCTAGTTCAATCACTTTCTCAGAGCAGGGTCAGCTAGAGCAGGTTGCTCAGCACAGAGTCCAGTTGGGTTTGGAATATCACAATGATGGAGACTCCGCAGCTGCTCCGGGCAACATGCTCCAGTGTCTGACCACTCTCACAGGTAAAAGAGTTCAACAGGAATTTCCTGTATTTGTTTGTTCCCATTGTCTCTTGTCCTGCCACTGGGCATTACTGAAATATCTTCTTCATTCCTTCTCAGCAGGCATTTATATATACTGACAAGATACCTCCCCTGAGCCTTCTCCTCTCCAGGCTGAACAGATCCAGCTTTCTCAACCTGTCCTCATATGTCAGACACTCCAGTCACTTAACCATCTTCATGGCCCTAAAATTTCCTTTTTGTGCAGACAAAAAATAGCAATTAATAATGAAAGAAATAGTATGTCACAATAATTTTTTTATCTAAAAAGGAAGAGGTTCTGTATAAAAAGACTGAATAGAATATTTCAAAATAAACTTAAGAAAAAACAAAAGTAATCCTTGAAATGTCATTTATTTTAATTTAAAAGATAATTACATAGGATAATTTTCTATTAAAATTACTTTATAGCAAGTATAATAAAAATATCAGCTTCTTCCTGTTTCTCCCTTCAGTGTTTATTATCCAACACTCACACTTGGTATATATAAAAATATTATGGTGTTTCTTTTTGAAAACTATCATTGAGAATTATAGATTTATTAGTGAAAATGTTTCATATTATTGCAGAGTTGGCATTTTTCAAATTTGTGTTGAAATTTAAGAATTCTGCCAGTTAAGAAACCATTCTCATTTAGTTCAATTGTATAACACAGTGTGGTATACATTGCACGTATCCAGCTGCCTGCAATCAATACAAGATGGTGATTCTTGTCTTCAGCTAGTAAAAGGTTTATTTTCTAAAGTTGCCACCTTAGCTGAAGTAACACAAGAAACAGATACAAAAACTTTCTCTGGGATGTGCAGCCTTCTTATAATTCAAGCATGAACAGAGTCTAGTAAGAGTCAGGACAACCCTTTCGTTATAGCAACAGACACTGACATTTCTTTTTTTTTTTTTTTTTTACTTTAGTCATGCAAAGGTATCTTCAAATAAGATTTGCTTTCTTGCTGTTGAATAATACCACATATTTATTGGTGACAACATGAATGTGTAAAGTTTAATGAAATGTAGTGTTAAGCACCCTATATCATATGTGGTCATCTGTATACTGTGCATCTTCTCTAACAATGTAATTAACTTTTTTGGGGAAGCCATTGCATTACTGTATTGTATAATACCATGATATACTTTTGCAACTATTACTGTCAAAGGAAGAGAACAATGCTGTCAAATTTAAGTGACTGTCTAGACTTCCAAGGCTCAACTTGTTCCACGTCAGAACAAATTTACTGTTCAACCTCATTTCTAACACTTGCTTACCTGTTTCCTAGATGCTGAGGCTGTCATTCAAACATCATTCATGTAAGAGAGGTAGTTCCACTTTTAGCAAAGTACAACCATTTTCCTATAAATATTATCCCTGAGCAAGAGAGAGAAAGTGTTTAGTGATTAATTCACTACAAAACTCATCCTGCAACATCTATTTATATATAGCGCTGTAGCCTTGTCAATCTTATGTGTTAATATAAAAAGTCCAAAAGAACAAAAAAAGAGAAGGTTTAGATAGAATAAAACTGTTGCATAGACCAGATCAGCTGACAAACCTGTCTGTCCTGGTTTTGGCTGGGACAGAGTTAACTTTCTTCACAGCAGCCAGTGTGAGGCTGCATTTTATATTTGTGCTGAGAAGGTGGCTGATAACATACTGATGGTTATAGTTGCTGCCAGGACAGTCAAGGACTCTTCAGCTTCTCTGCTGTGCCAGTGTCTGCAGGTGCAGGAGAAGCTAGGAGGGAGCACAGCCCCAATTACTAGCCTAAGATTCAATCTCAGGTTTAGGAATGAGGCCCAAATTTGCCAATGGTCTATTTCATATCATGCACCTCATGCCCAATATATAGATGGGGCTCTGCCTGGAAGTACTCTCTGTCTCTGAGTCACCCCTCTCTGGGTCATCTTGCTCTCTTGGTCGGCGTCTCAGGGTCTTCTCTCTTTTCGCAGGTTGCAGTTTCAGGACTCTCTCTGCTCTGCATTTGTTAGGCAAGAACAGTGGAGCCTTGGTCATGGGGTGGTGAGCACTGTGTATCACTCATTTGTATATTTGTATATATTACTATTATTATTATTATCATCATTATTCTTTTCAATTTTATTGTAGCTTAGTTATTAAATTGTTCTTATCTCAACCCATGAGTCTCTTTTCCCTTTACCCGCTTAATTCTCTTCCCCATGTCTGGGAGGGGGCAGAGTGAGGGAGTGTCTGCATGGTGTTTGCTGCTAGCTGAGTGCATTAAACCACGAGCTTGTCTCAGAGATATTTATAATGCCTTCCTTCCTCTTCCCAAATACAGCCCTGAAACAGGTGAAACAGGTCAGAGTGCCCACAAGTGCAGTCATTGCTTTAGTTACTAACTTCATTAGTTTTCAGTATTCTAGCAGGCAGTCAGCTGTGGTGTGAATGTTGTCTTACAGGTTTCTAGTTTAGAAGTAAATATGATGAATCCTATTGAGGCAGACCTTTCTCTGCATTTTTTTTTTTTTATTTTCCTAAGAGAAAAGAATGGGTTAACTCTAAAGCCGGCATGCAGGAAAAAAAGACACAGAGCTCTTTCATCTTGATGTTCAGTCGAACTGAGGGAACATTCCTTTTCTACTGTTTGCAGCATGAAGGAATAATTAACTCATTTTTTACACCATCTTTACTAATAGGAAGACTATGTCTGTCTTTTTTCTAAGCTTCCAGAAAGACTTCATGCTTCAAATAATGGCAGGAAGTAAAATTGGAACTAAGATTGTCCAGCTACAAAGCAAAAATATAATAGATATTTAGATCAGGAACACATATTGTTAGTTATAGTTATAAGGTGAATATTTTTAAATTGCAACAACATGAAGACCGTCTAATCAGAACTGATAACAATTTGTGCTAGGTTTGTAAGATATAAAGTAGCTGGCAGGATTACGGTCTGGGTCTATTAAATAACCCAATGAGAAATTATTTCATGAATTATGAAAACTTTTTAAAAAATTTTAAATAATGTTAGTTGACCATCTAGATTTACAAATTGCATTTATCTTCAAGCACAAAGATGTAGAAAAGACCCTGACCTGCCTCTTTAAAAGGTCTTATCTAGAGCAGTTGGCAATGTTTGCTGTGGTACGCATGAATTCATTTCACAGTATACCAATCAGCAAGAATGTGGACATGAAAGAGGAAGACTTGATAACAAGTTCTGGCCTCTGTGATTTCTGAACAATGCCAGATTAAAGAAGGTGAAGAAACTTCACTGAGTGGAAGTGTAGAGAGTTTAAAAAGAATATAGAGGACAATTAGATAAGACTTACTCAAGGCACCACTCTGAATTACCAGTTAAAAACTGGCAGAAGGTCACATTACTTCTGTTGCTGTCTGGTTTTGACATACTTGTTACTTTTAATAGTTTTCTGCTAATCAGAGGTAGCTAACTAACACATTGTACTGTAACATTGTCCAATGGAAAAAATAACTAGGAAATAAATGCATGGAGAAATATTTGAAAAAAAAAGTGAAGTTGAGGATAACTTTATTTCTGCACTGGCCTGGCATTTAGGATGCTGTTTATTCTTGTGTCCCCTTGCTGCTCTTATACACTGGTGAAAGAGAGCAAAGAGGTTAAGGTAAAAGCTGAAAATATTTTTTCTTTCTACATTTTACTTTTTACTTTCAGTCAAAGGAGATTAGGCTGGATAAAACAATGTGTCTCTGCATGAATCTCAGGCATAAAGCATATGTCTGTAATGCAGAACTAAACAATTTGGATTAAAAATAGTTTGCTACAGTCCTTTCTTTGCAAGGTTAATCACTTTTTGAAGCATTTTTAAAGATAATTTCAAAATCATATTTAATTTTCTTCTCCGATTTACAAATGGATGGTACTTGTTGCCATGTCTACAACTTGTTTTAATGCCTTCTGTACCAAGAGTCCCATTATAAATGACCATGTCAAAATTAACCTCCAATACAATGAACTTCTTTTCCTGTTTGAAATCGTACAGGCCATCTGCCCTCTCAGTCAAAATTCCATTTATATTTGTAGCATCTCCGTGGTAACTACAAGAAAAGCTTGTTGGAAAGCACCTTGGCAGCTTATCCTTTTTTTTTTTTTTTATTTTCTTGCTGTCTTTTTAATGAAAAGTCATAGTGTTTTAGAAGTAACTAGAAGAATAAGCAGCCAACATAACATGACATTCTCTGATCATCCTGAGATACCCTATACCTGTATTTCAGGGATGGGGGTTAAGGGGAAAAACAAACAAATAACTACAAGAACAACTAGCAAATAACCTTCATCAAGAGTGCAGGAGCTGCAAATCTCCCCATTGCTGTTTTTCAGCCATTATCCTTAATAACTATATTATAAACATAGAAATAAGGCTAAAACACCAGGTTTTGTGACTGTTCAGAAGAACATGTAAATTTGTGTAATGTATAATAATTCAATTGATTCCCTTTTTCAGTATATTTACTTCTGGACAAAATGGTATATAACTTAACAAGGCAAATAATACCTATCCTGTATTTCCTGTGCCCTGCTGGAAGAATCACTTATTTTCATTCTTTTCCTCCATGTGAAAAGTCATTAGTTTTGCAGACAACAGTTGGCATTTTCACAGCAGTGACTATTTTTCACTTGAGAAGAGTGAAAAATCACTATATATTTTCTTTGTGTAGAAAGCATAAAAGATATGAAGCAGATCCAGTGGTTTCATTTTTCACAGAACCTGCAATAATGTGATTTCACTGGTCTTCTCAAAAATTGCTTTGGCCAACCTTACTGTAAAATAGCCGTAAAACATTTCTAGTTTTTATATCTACACCATGGTAAAATAGTTAAACTATATTTTCAAAGAGTCTTCTTTTTGATACATAACCATGTTTTAAAACCAAGATGTTTTTATTGACATGGTTCTCACTCCCATTGACAGTTGAAACATTTTAAGTGTGCTTTTCAAGGGTAACAGTATTAATACCTGCTTGCCCAAAATATTGCTGGACTTTTAAGACATCAGTGATCAAATCAAAAATATCCAAAAAGTATGTTACTATCAAAATTTAGTCACACATACAGGCATTGCAAGAAAACAAATACAGCTCCTCGTGGTTAATGTAAGTGATGCCTGCAAACGTCAGCTTTGTCCAGTGAAAGTTGTATCAAGATTCTCATCTTGCAACATTAATGTCAGTAGGAGCAATGACTTTAATAGTGCAGGATTAGACCTTAAGTGCTTTCTGGGCTCACTGCCATTTCCTGAATGCTACTAGCTTCCTCTTGTCCTTGCAACTTATATTCCTAATATTCATTACAAAATGAATATCCAGCTGTAGTAACTGATCTGCGGTGATTTCCTTTCTGGTCATATTAGGTGAGAATAAGATCTTTTATAGCCCCTTTAGTGAAAAGAGTTGATAGGAAAACATTCTTCTTCTGAAATGTTGAAATTCAGAACTGAAACAATACACAGAATTGATATCCTTCTCTCTCAAATATTTATTCCACATGATACAGTTTTACTATCATTCTTTATACCACACCTGAACATATTGAGTGTATTGAACCAAATTCAATAGGCAAGAATATCATAGGAGAGAGCTAAACATGAAACAAGAAGAAAGATTTCTGTCCCAAATTTATCTCCTCCTAAAACTTATTGAGAAACTGCTTTACGGTTTGGTTTTTGGTTTGTTTGTTTGTTTGTTGTTTTTTTTCTATAAAGAAGAATCTCCAAGGGTAGAACATAATGTCGCAAGTACCTCATAGATACAGTCAACTTACCATTTCAGCAGACACAGAAGTCTGTGTCTCACATTGGTAGGCATTTATTTACAGTATTAATTTAGGAGTAACTTCACAGGTTGAAGGTGGGGCTCATGCCACTGCAACAGTCACTCTTCTAGTTGTTATGAGAAACGTAACTGGAGAGTAGTGATTCATCTTTCTTTACTCCAGGAGGTGGACATTGGAAAAGTGGTTAGTATACTTGCTAGTATAGTACTTGATTTTACAAATCTATCCGTTTTTTTTGGGGGGGGGAGGGGAATAAATGGCTACAGTAGTAACTGACTGAAGGTTGGAAAGGGAGAGAAGTTAGGTTAAGCCACCTTACTTACTGGTCTTGCAAAACATGAGTCAAGTGAAGGAAGCCTGTGCTACACAATGGTGAAAACTGGGGGATTCAGATATTACTGAAGCTAGATAACATTAGTGTTAGAACAACTTGCAATTTTTCCTTTTTTTTCCCAAGACACCTTAGGAAATGGGGGTTTTGCAAGCAGTAATGGAATTGAGAATGTAACTTAGTCTTCCAGGTTCCTCAGTGTGTATATAT
>NW_010141412.1:0-33030 GCF_000699245.1 Pterocles gutturalis | reverse complement strand
CCTGTAGGACATCATCACCTTCAGTGCATAAGAAAAAGAGACACCACAAGCAAGGCAGTGGCATAAGCAACTCTAAATCCAGGCCTTCTTTCATATCATATTGTATCACTGAATTTCCAAGTTAAGTAATTTTAGTATATGTTTTTTGTGGTTAAAAAAAAAAAAAAAGAAATAGCTAGTAATCTCATGTTTAGTTTTAATAAACTTGTGGTTTTTAAAGACTTAAATTTATAATATATATATAGTTTTCTCCTTGATCAGTCTAGTCCAGTATTTCAGAAACTGTTACTAATGAATAGAATTTATCTGATAGTCTATTTAATTGTTTCTATTTCATACATCAGTAAAACTCTGCTCAACTGAAAAAAGTCATAACTTGAAAATGCAGTTCAAGAATATATATATCTTCTTGTTTTCTTCTATAACATGTAACTCAATTGCTTTTAATTGAAAATAAAAAAACATTTTTTGTGAAAGTTTAAAAAAAAGACAGCCGTAATAGAAAACCTTTCAGATCGTTTCCTTTGTTTGCCATGAAGTTTATATAATTAACAGAACCTTCAAAGCTTTTTATAATGTTTATATAGAGGATCTTTTCTCTGTATCTTTTGGTGGTTTGATTATTTTTGAATGCAGAGGGTGTTACATGGTCTTCACTGTGTGATTACTGGCCTTAGCAGGCAGTCTTTTTTGTGTGTCGGGTAACTCATAAAATCTAGGTCATGTTGTTAGAATGTTATTGCTTTCATCAAAACCTTGATTGAAAAGCTTTAGGTTTCTTTTCTGAACTGTATGGTTTGTTAACTGTTAACAATCATGCTTGGCCGTTTGTTTCACAGAAAGGTGTTGTCATTCTAGAAATGTATACTGCTCAGTTCACATACTCATGTTTCTTATAGTCCCACATTATTTCATTGCTAAAGTCATTGTGTCTTTCTTAACCCTGCTCACTTCAGGCAATTTATTTCACTGAAAAAAATATCATCCTTGTGTGATGGGTTGTGCTACAAACACAGATTTTTCAGATGCCTTTTTCTGAAACTGAGAAACATAGCAAGCAGCACAAGTATTCTGTCCCTATTTGGCATGCAGGAGCATGAGCAGATCCAAAACAAAGCCGTGGGTATGATTAGTCCTCACTTCTCATCCCCCTCACCCTCTAACAAACAGTAAAAATCATTCTTTGTACTTGTGATGTTCATGCTACAGTGGCAGAAACCCTATGTCATAAATCTGGCAACAGCAGAGATGGGGAATAGTGAGGTAATTTTTCTGTCCCTGTTCACCTGAACCTATCTTAAGGTTTCAATGGAGGAAATGTAGAGTTAGAAAATTATGCTCTCAAACCCAGAATATTTTTGCAATACTAAAAATGCTCTGAATCATCTAAGATCAAAACTTAAACCACTTGCAACCTGATAAAGGAGAGAAAAAGTCAATTTGTAATAAATCAAAGACTTAATTTTTATTTCAGGTTGTATTTATTTTTGCTAGTATAATTAGCATAAATTTCCAAAGAAAATTTTTATTTGTTCTTCAAGAACAGAATCATTCACCTACAAAACATGAAAAGGTTTCAAAAGTTCTAAGACTTTTAACCTTCCTCACAAAAAAAGTAAGAAAAATTTCTTCACCTCAACTCCCTCTCAAAGGTTTTCATTTTTAAAATTGATTTCTTTTTGAGGATAAAAAATGTTTTCTTAAAAAAAGCCCTAACCAGTTTTGCCTCATATTTTCACACCTTTCCACCTGTGATAATGGAAAAGTAATAGTAATATAGCAGCTATTACATGTCATCTAGCAATTCCTGAAAAAAAAAAAAAAATAAATAAAAAAAATTGAATGCTCTGACTTGTGAAATATGAAAAAATCAAGTGGTGGGCTGAAAAGGTGACCCAAGTTTTGTTGGAAATTTCTTTCATGATTGAATACATGCGGGTTTACTACGGTATACCATAAGTTTAGGAGCAATGATGAGCTACAGCAACTTTTATTACTATTGAAATCTACCTTTCCTACAGCCTTATGGGAAGATAAGTTATGTCCTTACTCTCGATGGTGGGTGCTCATCTGAATAACAACCCATTAATCAGACCAATACCTGGCCAAGTTCAGAAGACACTATAAAATAATACACAAGTCTCAAAGCAAACCTCAAACAAAAGAAATGGCACACCATTGCACCCATCTCCTCTATTTGCTGCATACTTAACTAAAAATGTAATAATAAAGCTTTCTCAGGACATCCCAGTTTGGCTGGGGTTGATCCACTCACTCAGGGCAGAATGTCATCAATAGCAGGGACAGCAAGAGAAAAATCCAGGAAATCAATAGTAATAATAATGAGATAGGCATTGTCCTCATTGAAGTACCCTAGCGAGGAGACACACAAGTAAATGGACTGGAAAATATTCCCATATTTAGCCTACTTAATTTTCTTCTCCATTTAAACTAGTTGTGTATAAAGTAGCTGTTAAGACTAATTCTACTAAATCTACCCTAAACAGTCATCATTGATCTGCATCGTAGTATGGGTCGATGAGAAAAAGAAAAGTAGGAAGCATGGGTAATGCATAAAATAACCCCAGCTGTGCTGATGTTCTTTCATAAAATTGTGCAAAAATGCATACTGTCAGCAAACACTTTGTGTTTTAAATGACACCTATATTTTATAGTAAATTTAGATATAGATTGGGATTATGGCTAGGCTCAAGAATCTTTAAAAAAACTGGTACTTATTTATCCAATAACAGAGCCATGTGAATAGAAAACACTATATATAGAAATTACTTGATTGGTAAATATATGTACATTCAGAATTTCACTTCTATAGAAAAAAAATTTGAAATTACTTTCGTTAGAGATCAATTAGTAACAGTAAAGAGAAAAATAGAAATTTCATGTTTAAGAAACAGTGTGAGAAAATGGGAGTTTCAGATTTTATACTCATAGGACAGTCTGACTAAGATGAAGAAATAAACACAAAGTATACACCTTGCTACAAATGTGATACCTTTGTATATACAAACACCTATATTGATGTATATTTGTAATTACACCAGAATAGCTGGTAACTTTTCCCTAGTTAGAAATTGGTGTACTTTGTTAGCTCTGTGAAGTGCAAGTAATTCTGTATAAAAAATGTTGCCTGCTCATTTCTGTCTGTGTCCTGTATCTTGAAAATTACTGTCTTCCTTGGATAAGGGATATAAAAATTCAATGACTTTTTAGGGAAATGCCTGTTGGGAGTAATAAAAGATACTACCTATTTTGGGAGAAGCCTTAATTGACAAGAAAAGCTAAGATATTATAAACAGTTTTAGTTGAACTAACTGTGCCGAGGTCTTGCACAGTAAAGAGAAGCACCTGCAAATCGCGTTGTTCCCTTCTGCACCAGAAACACTCAGACTAGAATCTCAACTCACATAAATTAGTGAAGTTTCACTGGTTTTGCAGAGATCATGCATGGGAAATAGCATTGTACTGCAGTCCAAGAAAAAGTGGAGGTATAGCTCTCCTGCTTTCAGGGGGGCAATATCCAGAGCCCTCCTGACTGCCAGGGCCCAAAGGATGAATACAGTCAGAACAACAAAGTTAGTTTAGATTGTTTACAAGCTCTGTGTTTCAGGCAGTTACAGGCACTGGAGTTAAAACAAACAAACAAACAAACAAAAATTACCATTCTGTTCAGTACCTTTTCTAAAATGTTTGTCCTTTCATTGACACCTCTTATTTTAAATCACTCAAGCAATAAACAACACTCATTTATTACAGTGGAGCTCCTAGTGGTCTCATCCAGTTAGGGCAAACTTAAAATACTGTTTTAGTCCCTCTGCTTCCTTCTGCTCCCTCCTTCACCATAATTTTGGGTGGTAGTGACTAGAAATGCCTTTATACATATTGGGAGAGTTACATATAATCATAACTGACTTTGAAAAATGCATGAATAAGTAGCTCAGGAGGATGACATGGAACATTTAACCTTTTACTTGCTGATTAGAGTCTACCCCAGAGGTGGTCAAATGCCATTATAATCAGAAATCTCTGAAAAGTTCTTTTGTGATTTATTTTGGTGATCTTAGTCCAGACCTACTGGATACATTTTCGTATCACAAAAGTTAGTTACCAAATTATCAAACCAGCAAATATTTGCTCTGAAGATTTATTCATTCCCAAATAACTTCTACAGAGATTCATACCGAGTCTTTCACTGTTTGCTCTGCATATTAACAATCTTGGTGTTTGTTTGGATAAGACATAGCTGCATGTGGAAACTGGTGATACTGTAAACTATTGCCATGAAACAGCAGCCTTGTTAATCATCTTTGGGAATTAAAAAAAAAAAAAAAAAAAAAAAAAGAGTAAAGAAAAAAAAGCACCTTATGCACATTTTTTTCTTTATGTTCCCTTCTGCAATTGCAAGTAACAGATTGATGATTGTAAAGATCTCATTTTTTTCCCAAAGATTTCTTAAATATTCCTCATCAAACAAAGACTCTTGACCAGCTTCAAAAAGCCTTATATTTCAAACATGAATTCTGTGATTACGCCATTGATGACAGGAAAGCAGATGATCAGTCCACTTACTAGTTATGGTTATTTTTACAACGTAGTTATAGACTACAGTTCTGTGCTGTATGAAATTTGAAAGCATTCTAAGTATTACCATGGTAAAAAAAAATAGATGTTTTCAACCAATTTAATTTCTTCAAGCAAGACAATCTAGTCTCAACAGCTCATTTTACAGAACTGAGAGATCACAGGAATGAATGCTGTTTTCTGATATCCAAATACACTGTTACATTATTGTTTTCTTTCACAACAAAGAAACCCTGTGGTTTATAAGGTCACTTGCAACACTTTGCTTTTTGCAGAGATAACAATTTCTTTCCTTCTTGAAAGAATCTATAAGATCTTAAAATATAACAGGAAATAAGATGCATGTTAGGTTCACAAGCATGTGGTCTCACAGAAATTCTCAAAGCAAGGTTGAGGGGGAAATGCAATGTTGCATATATTCTTTCTTTTGTCATTACCACAGCTTTAGATTTTCCTCCCCAAGGAAAGTTTCTTGCATTATTAGTACAGATAGCTGGAGGTTGTGGTTTGATTTACTTTCTAATCCAGTTTTTAATTAAAAGAAAATCTTCGAGGAGAGATATTCTGTGTTTGCTTTCATCCTGGAGTTTAACATTTTGGAAAAGATCAGGAATCCCATATGCTACTAGCTTTTGGTTCATTTATAGGCAGGGTTTTTTTCGCTTGTGCACCAAAGAATTCTGTCCCAGGGAAAATACAAAACCCACTGATTTTTAAGTTAATTTGTTGATGTCTATTTATTTACATAAATATGGATTTCTTCAGTTTTATATCTGAGCACCTCCAGCTGTTTCAAGATGACAATGTTCCTTTCTTCCACTCTCAAAAATATGTATTCTAATCTAAAAACCTAGTAGTTTCCCTTCCCACCATTCCTTCCTATTTTTTTATGTCATGGAGATCTTTGACAAGACAAATTAATTTGTTCTTTTGGGGTTTTCTTCTTGTTTGTTTGTTTTTAATGGATTACATTACTTCTGCTAGAGAGCTACTGAATTAAGTAAGGTATGACATCAGCAGAACAGACACTCATTCTTTTCCTAGCAGTGTATGCTCCACATTCCTGATTTAGCTGGGAAAGTCTCCTCTAGTGGCCTATTATTATTATTCAATATTTGCCTCCTTCCAGTGGGATCAGGGTGTCAGGATCTAGAAAGAGAAGTAGAGTCTCAAGTAGCCAGCAATTTTCAAATCGAGCATTGAAAATATGGACAGTAAATGTACAGGTCTGTTTCCTCACTGAGGAAACACTGAAGACAATAAATGTATATAAAGGGAAGAATCCTTGATGGCTGCCTCTGCTGAAGCCCAGCTGAATGCAAAGAAAACTATTTCAGTGTTAAAGCTGCTGGCAACAACGTTGTACTTACCCACTCTAGAGAGACTTCATGCAGGTGAATGCATGAAGCAGTCCTGCAGTAGCAATGAAAGCATAAGGGAAATTGGTGATCAGTGACCCTAAGATGTCAGGTCTACTACGTATTATTATATAAATATATATTTCCTATTTTACATGTTTTATTGACCTGTTGTCAGCTGAAAAACACTGTCTAGCACTTTTGGCTGTGTCAGCGAAGGAGAGAATGCTCCTAAGATATGGATACAAATATGACAAGCTCTACAGATAATATGAATAAAAGATGCACTGGTTCCTGTTCTGTGGTGAAAGAATCTTTAAAGAAATATTTTTTCCTGTGAGGAAAACAGCTTTTCCTGAGCAGTAAAATGTTCAAAAGAATCTTGTCTTTTTGATTACTTGCAGCATTTTGAAGGTACTGTTCCTACCCTTGTTAATCTATGTGATTGACAAGGTCTACATTCGACTGCATTTTTACTTCATTAGACAGCTCTACTTTTCATTTTAAATAGTGCAACAAATCCACTGCCACGTAAGTATTTCAATGTTGTCACTAGAGCTGTGCTGCAGCAATTTAAAGCTTCAGAAAAACATGTGGGATTGAATCGCGTTCTGTTTAAAAAAGCCTGAGATTTAAAAACTCTCATAAAATTTAACCCTAGCACACTGTTATATATCTAAGTTACTCTGGCAAAGACAGCAAAAGAGCAGATCAAGAACTACTTAGCTTGTTATAATTTAAAAGAAGTCTGGAGAATTAAAAAAAAAATAGTAGTAGTGTCATCTTCTTAGTTCCCATTTCAGTGCTGTACCTTGTGCCTAATCCCTGATGGGTTTACATGTTACTTCAGGAAATTAATATTATAATGACAGTATTGCCATTGCATTCATTCAAATGAATGCTGTTAGGAAATTAACCATGCAGATTGGTCAAGTAGTACTTTTCATACACTTTTTAAATATCCAAAAACATATGTCCTTATCCAAGCACCTTGACTCTGTAAAGGTGGACTTAAACTACTGTAAAAAAACCCCAGATTTCTGCTTGATACTCAGGTTGTGATTGGTTCATTTCTTGGATGCATTTTATGATGAAAGCCAGTATAGGACAAAATAGAACAAAAATAATTGCATAATTCACCACGTGTCATACGATGGGGTGAAATGCTCTTGCAGATATTTCTCTTTTGCCATTGGCTGTGTAAGGAGTCTATTCAAGCAGCATAGACCAGGCACCTAACTCAGATTGCTCAGTTCAGGTGCTCTCATTTAGTAGTATAAAACGTGCATTTGTCCCCTTCCTTCTACAAACAGGAAAGTCCTGTCCAGCACCAGAGCTGCATGCCGTTAAAACTGCTGCTCCTTCAGCCTCTCCTTTGGGGCTGTCTTGGCTTCCACCTTATGCTGCAGAACATGCCCTTCAGCACTCTGCACCCACCTTCTTTTCATGCTGTATTTTGAATCTTCTTCCCCTTTCAAAGCGGCAAATAATTTTTCAGTCTCTGCAAATATGGTGAGTTAACCCTGGCTAGATGCCAGGTGCCCATCAGGCCCCTCTATCACTCCCCCTTCAGCAAAACAAAAGGAGAGAATAAGATGAAAAACTCGTGGGTCAAGTTAAAAGCAGTTTAATTAAAGCAAAGACCAAGGCCATGCACAGAAACAAAAGGAAAAAAACAATGTTATTCTCTACTTCCCCTCAGTAAGCAGTGTCCAGCCACTTCCTGGGAAAGCAGAGCTTCAGTATGAGTAGCAGCTGCTCCTGGAGACAAACACAGTAACAAATGTCCCCTCCTCCTCCCTGCCCTGGGCTGTTATGGCTGAGCTGAGGTCACATGGTATGGAACAGCCAATCCGGGTCAGCTGTCCTGGCTCCGCCCCCTCCCAGGCTGTGTTATCAACACCCTGCTGGCTGCCAGTGCAACACTCAGCACTGGGAGGGCTGCTGTGGGGATATAAACTCCATCTCAGACAGACCCAATGCAGCAAGATTCAGTCTGAACTGGGGAACTTTAGCTCCATTGTAAATTCTAATTGCTTTGTCATGGGTTAATCAAAAAAGGAATAACTTTTTGTAGCAGATCGCGGTCATAAACTGCATTTTCATCAGACACATAAATTGTGAGACTAAATCTTCAGCCTTGTTTTAGTCACACAACACCTTCTGTTTCTGCCATCTTTGGTAACCTTGCCATTTAAATGTGTCTTAGGGGATATTAATGTTTTAGTGTCCCATAATCTGCAACTTGACTTTAAAGAAAATCAAGCAAGATGTTGTATCTTCTAATATGCGTTAGTATCCCCTAACATGCTACTCTCAGTTGCCTGAGACTTGCTTGCACTCCTGCTGGCCTGAAGTCTCAGCTCTGATGGGATATTTCTGCAGTTTTCTTCCACTTTGGTATTTATTTTTTCAGTCTGTTTTATTCCTTCCTTATATTCCTCATATATCTCTTGGAAGCAGGGAGCCTGGCAAAGGGACAGGACCTGTGTCATGCTGAGCAGCTCCACCTTCTCTGATGTGCCGGATACTGCCCAAAGAAGGGTGTAATCACCTAAACTGGGGTCCTGGCCACGTGTCAGTTCTTGGCAGACACAGGCAAGCTCTGCCTGTATCCCGAGCATTTGCAATCTTGTTCTGCCTGAGCTGCCGGCTCTCTGGCACTGATAGCAGAGCACAGAGAACCTCCTTATGAGGGGAGGCTCAGTGCTAAGGTAACAAGCACACAGCTTTCTGCTGTCCCAGAGTACTGGCAGAGAAAGCTCAGCACAGAGCAAAAAACAGTGTAGACATAACTGTGAACTTGGAGTAAATTCAGAGGTGGAATAACCCTTAAATCTGGCCTTCCCAGATCCTTCCACATCTCCAAGCAGCAGATGCCCTCACTATTTTTTAAAGTCTGTGCAAAGCGGATCATTTCCACAATAGCACTTACTCATCCCTAATTCAGCAGGCTCTATATGTTCTTTGGGCAACAAGCTAGTGTGGTAAGACTGTATTTCCTAATTTTGTACAGATTGGGGATTTTAATGATGGGGAACAAAATCGACCCCTAAAGTGCTGTTAGCCATAATGTCCTTTTGGAAGTAGTTATTTGTCATTCACAGAAACAGGTCTACATAATTAGCATGTGATCATCATGCATTTAAAAATAAAGATGGAGGGGGGGCACCCTCACCCTGATGGAAATTGGTCCCACTTTGTAGAGTTTATTGTTGTCTTGATTGTGGAGAAGCTACAGGCTGCAGCAAAGCTTTCAGTGAATAACCATTATGATGTATTACATGCTGCATGATTTATGCTGAACATGGCACCTTATGATCTGCATTTCCACCATCCTTTCATAATGCTTTTGTGACTTAGCTCAGCTTGTCCTCTCTTTAACCTTTGTATTCAAAACATATTTACAAATATGCATATTTTACACATTCATATAGCATGCTGCCCTTTCACCTGCTATCTCCACCTTCAAACAATGCTGGAAACCCCACAGGTTTTAATGCACTTCTCCTTTTAGTTTTTATTTCAGAATGGACCAAGAACCAGGATGAAAAAACCTATTATAGCATTGTTCTTCGTGAATTGCACTCGTAGAAAAGCTGAGGAATAAAGAAAATAGCCATAACAGTTTAAAGTAAAATAATCTCCACTAGTCCTCCCATAAATGTAGTGGGAGGAAAGGCTAATGCATATTAAAACAGAATGCTTCTTGCAGGACAAGATTATTTAGCAATACTGATGAACTAAAGGAGATACAGGAATGGAAGAACAATTCCTTCAGCTATAGATGTTTACATATGCTGTGCAATAAGAATGCTTTTTGGGGAAAGCCAGCAAAACCAGAATGTGACTTTTACATTGAAGGCTATGTGTTTGCTTGAAGATTTTTTTTTTTTTTTTTTTGCACATTAACCTTAAATGTTTCTTAGCTTTCTAAATCCTTTTGTAAGACACTTAGAATTAGATTGATGGAAAGTGCTACAGACAAACCAGGTATTGCTATTAAAAGTAGTTATTTTGCAGCATTGAGCTGATGATCTCTTTTTTTTCCCCTGAATGTCTCCCAAAGAACACTATACTATTATCATCTTGATACATTTGCAGTGTTGTGCCTAGTATTGCCTTGGGTAAGATAACCAAGTATGGTAAATACATATGTAATTCTCTCTGCAAAGCCAACTTTCTTTTAAGCCCATTTCTGCCTTGATGGGATTCATTGCTTCCCTAAGCAGCTCTTGTAATTTTCAGCAAGGTCCTTTAACTCATTTAATGTGCAACATTTGTTCATGCCTAATTTGTCTCAGCCAGGCCATGTTTGTGTTTTCCTTGAGTTGCAGAAAGGTTGATTGTGAGGGTGGAACTGCCTGCCTCCAGTGAATATATCTCTTTCTGAATTACAGTAATTACCACAGGTTTCAATTGGTTGGTGCTCTCCTCCATGCCCCTCCTTGACAAGGTTAACAAGCAGAAGGTAACTGAACATCAAAAGATAAGTGCCTAATCACACAGACAATTGTTTACAGTACCATTTCTCTGGTGATTGTGATATCGTTTTTTACTGTCTTCTTCTTCAAAGACACATAGGAATAAAGTTTGCAACCCTAGAAAGAGCAATTACATAGCAATAGCATTACCTCCAGCTCATATCCCAAAGAACATGCTGCCTGTGCTAGACAAAGACATTAGAGAAAATTAGAGATTTTTTTTTCCCAATCCCTCCCTTTTAAAAAAAAAAAAATTATTTATTGCAGCCAACATTTAATGAAAGGTAATACATTCAGTTAAAATATTTTATTGACTTATACTGTCAAAATCGAATCTTTCTTGCCTCTCTTTTTGCATCTCCAAATATGTATCTGTGTACATATATACACACGTGTGTATTTAAAATACATGTCACCAGGAATATATACAGAATTATGTCTACATATATATGTGTTTGATCTTTTTCTCTTCCTCTCTCTCTCTCTAGATGCGTATGTATCTAGAAAAGGGAAAAGCAGGACTCTAATTTTGCCTTAAGAAATCCAGAACTGCATTATAAATCTGATTTTCCCTGAAATATTCTAGTTAGTTCACTTCCAAAGTACTTACAGCTGTCACTGGACATCTCAAGCTGCATTTGGTGACCTCAAACTCTTAAATGTAAAATTATGAAGGAAATTCTACCTTTCAGTTATTTTCTCCTGGTGATAACTGCATAATAAGGGAACAGATATTTTAGTTTAGCATAATTTATCTTTGAAGTTCTTCCCTTTAAAAATTTCTCTTAAAATACCTTATGTCACCAGGCCATCCAGTGCTTAGTGAACTGGGAGAACTAATATAAAAATGTGTTTTCTAGAGAGACAAGATTTATTTTTAAGATTTTTTTGAACATCAAGTATCTCAGAAGCCTTTCATAATTAGCTCAATTATTCAAACTAACCAGTTCTGTCTAACTCGCGTCACCTACAACATTTATAATGGCTGCATTTACCCTATTTTTTTCCAGTGATTAGGTCACCTCTTAGTCACAACCATAGTAAGTCATATTTTCAGAAATTATTAATATTCAAACATGTATAGTTTCTGCAACTGTGTGACTGAGTGTTTCTCATACGTGAGTGATATGGTGGAAGAACTGTGCAATTTTTTCTCATCCAATCCATGATATGAAGATGTAGAGAAGAATTTGGGTCACAAGCCACTACCTGGCATACCTATTTATAAAGGAAAGCAAAGGGAGAGGGAAGAATAGAGCAGCAATCTTGTTTTGTCTCTTCTCAGGATGAAACCCATGCTGCTTCCCCATGCTTGTCAAGTCCTTATTTGAATCTGTGCCTGCCAGTCATGAACGTGTATGCAGAAGTAGTTGCCTGTATGTACAGGCTGCACAGAAGCTCGGATGCTTCTGCCCAAGCTGTCCCAGTGTAGACAGTACTAAGGGGAAAAAGAGGAGGCACAATGGTTCTCATGGAATTAGATTAAATGAGAAAAACTGTTGGCTTGAGCACAAGCTGAAACAGTGGATCATAATTTAAGAAGGAAGGATTTTTTTTGTGCCTACCCAAAACATTCTGACTTCAGTGTGATTACTTACCACACAATTTTTGAACCATTTAAGAATATAGACAGACCTGAACAAACCTCCTGCTTTGACAAGTAAGGACAAAGAAAGAAAAATAAAATTCATACTTTTAAAATACTGGCATAAGCATAGCTTAATTAGTTTATTAAATGGTCCTACATAGAACCATTGCTAATTCGTCATATGACAGGTGAGAGGTGGACTTGGTCTGACAGGCTGATACACGTGGTGCAGATCTCTGTAGCAAAAAGCCCTCTCCTCTTCTACTCTGTCCTGACATGCACAGGCTATTGGAGTTCAGACTCAGTAGTGGGAACATCTGATGCCCTTAAAACACTGAAAGCAATGACTGTAAAGTGTGGTGTAGCGATTGTGTGAAGACCCCCCAAGAAATGAGTGGCTAAAAGGTTTGAACAGTGTGTAACTGAGGATGAACACTGTGCAGTAGAAAGCAATGTTAATTACTCACTTGGGAGGAATGGATATTCAGACCATTTGCCTGGGACATTTAAGGTAGGTCCAAAGGTAAAAGCCAAAGCTCTTTTTCATAGTCTGTGAAATGAGGTCGACACAACAAGGAAGGCAATTCAAAGAAACTAAAGATGCCTAATTTATATGCCTGAAACAGACAGTTGTGAATATCCCCTATGGTGAGTAACAAGAATGTGTCAATGCTATTCCACAGTAAAAGGATAGTTAACTGCAGAGCTGCAATGTAAAGAAAAAATAACTTCATAAAAAACTCCCTACTGAAAAATGGAAAATAAGTTTTTTCCATCAACAGGAAAATTGTACTTTCTTGGTAATTCAGTACATACACTGGAAGAAACTATCATAGTGTACAGTTCAGTCAAGCTCATAAACTTCACAGCAAAACTGGTCCTCTCTCTTTTAAAACTTAAAAGAAACCCACTCAAAAAAACCCAGGACTTGGGTGTCTTTTGATAAATAGACAAAATTAGAGTAAAGCAACAAACTGTGGAGCATGTGCTGTAAAAAAGAACAAATTCTTCAGTAGTAACAACCTTTACACAGGGAAACAGAAGAGTGTGTTCTTGTGGGAAGTGAGAATTTTTTTTTTTTAAATTGCAATATTCTGTTTAAAATCATTATTTGAGAACACAGAGGGCGGGAGAGAGCAGCCCTTATGAGATAATTGCGCTGGCTTTAGATCTCTCAGCCACATTCTCTTTGAGTCAGACTCCCATTTTCCAGTGAGCATCTGTGCTGCCAACAGTATCTCTACAATTGTATCAATATGTATTTTCTTCCCCATCTTTTGGCTGAAGACAGTCCTCTTCAGATAGTACAGTATTACTGACACACAGAAGGATTTCAGGTCATGGGGCTGCTGCTGATTTACATGTAGATTACTATTCGGAGCTACACATGCTGCCAAGCTCATTTCACTCCAGATGAAGAAAGAATAACATTTCTCAGACTTTATCACAAACTTCAATGGGTTTTCATTTTTGTAAGAGGACAGATTTGATATTATGTTCTGCGTATAAATATATTTAAACCCCAAATAGACCTCTACACAAGGTCCCATAACATCCCAAAGAAAGGGTCCTGAATATATGGGCTAGAAAGATTGAGAGCAACTGATGCTTTTTAGCTTTGCTTTGAGGCCAGTTGAATTGGGTCCCACGGAAGATTCAATCGGTTGAAATACACAGAAAATGAGCGTGTTTCCTGGAACCACTAAATAATGTATAGCTTCTCTCTGTGCTCCTGTGTGATTCTCTTTAATGAGTATTTTACTGACAGTGTTAGGGAAAACTTGATGGCATTCTCACTTCCTTTCAGCCTAAACATCAGTTGAGTTTCATTTTATCCAGAACTGACTGACCAATCACTTTCAGCGTGCAGTGATGTACCTTCAAGTATGTCACAAAATCTCTGAGTTTTTCTGGAGTATCTGTCCTGCACTTTGCAAAATAATCAGCTGTTTCATTCACACTATTGCCATGTGGTTTTATTTTTACCGTTACAAGCATATTCCTATGGAAGAAGAGCGTTAAATAAAGCAGACAGGATTGTATGAAAAAGACACTAGCCACATGTTGTTTACCTTGTAACTGAATACTCAAATCAATAGCTCCTTCCCTGCTTTTCCCTTCCCTCACCTCTGCCTTGCCTGCTATCTTTCCACTGAATTAAAGATCTATTTTGTTTTATTGTTTTATTTCAAACCTCTCTGTATTTGTGCCTAAGAAGATGTAGAGATGTATAACACCAGTTAATGTCCCTCCAGAGCAACCCATAGGGCTTGATCCCCTCAAGCTACCTGTCCCCAAACACAGCACTGCGTAACTTCAAATGTCATTCTGTGAGACGACAACTGCAAGTGCTGCACACTAGCCATCCTCTACGTCTGGAGTGATTTCATCACTCAGCGCAGGAAGACACTATCTTCTGATGGGGTCTGGAGTCAAGGATTTTTATGCACTGAAAACACATTTAGAGGGGGATGCAGATGTAGAAGCAGACTCAGCAAGCAAGCCTGAGTGACCTATTAAGTGTAAAGGGTTTTTGCCTGAAGAGTTCAGGGTCTCAGTGGGGGGACTTTTGAGCAGTTGCATGCAGCAGGTGACCTCCCTTGTCTTTAGTGAGCATCCTAAAAAATGCTATGGGGGAAAAAGCCCATTTAAACACCTGAAATAAGATAAAAGTCATGTGTGTGGAGGAAATCTATGTGCATATTCTACTGTCTGTTTTTATTACCTGCAGAAACAGGTCCCACTAGAGACACAATACAGAAGTAGAACATACTTATCTTTCCTATAAATTATCCCTTCCTTTCCAAGACTGCACATTTTATCTGATCTATTAAAAAGCCAGTAGGTAAGGAAGAGCTTTATAGACAGTGGAAGTCTCTCTCTCTCTCTTTCTGGCAATGCATATGTTCTGGAAATGCAGAATTAGCTCAATTGATTCACTTTCTGTCTATTAACTATGAACAGTACTTAAAAGAACATGAAAGAATCCACTTTACAATTAATCTACTAAAAACTGCAAGTGGTAGACTTTGAGAATGCAGAGTTGCTGCTGGTATTAACACAA
Source organism: Pterocles gutturalis (assembly GCF_000699245.1). Lineage (NCBI taxonomy): Eukaryota > Metazoa > Chordata > Aves > Pterocliformes > Pteroclidae > Pterocles > Pterocles gutturalis. Next base: position 17,937 of record NW_010141412.1, on the reverse strand, counting down.
GTATTGTCTGAATTCTCAAGATCCTTTTCCAATTACATAGGCACACTGGTATATCTATGGTAAAATTAAATGAATTTCAGTAAATGCACATACTGGTGGAATGGAAATGATAAGTGCAGGCAGATGCCGAAAAACACATATATACATACAAGCACATAAAATACTCAGAAATAAGACCTCCGAGAAACTTGTTGCATCTTCACTGTGCAATTTTGCTGTCCTAAAGAAAACCCAAGTGTAAATGGCAATCTGAAAACAGTAAATTGATCAGCTGCAAATCTGGTCCCAGCAGCTCTAAACATAGACCAGACAGGGAGAGCAGAGGATCTCAGCAGCTTTTATCCTCCCAGAGCCACTTTCCTCTGAGGTGTTGGTAACACTGAGCTCCCTGGTCTGAGGCCAATACAGACAGACTTCATTGTAGGCTTGCTGCTTTCTGCCTAATAAAATCATGGACTAGAAAGACCTTATCTTTACTGAAGCAAGAGAGATATGTAGTTAGTGTCTTTGTTTTAACAGAACATTACAAATCTGAGAAATAATTACAGCTTGCTTTTCGTGAAACAGCTAAGCAGTCTCAGAGCTGTAGTTGCCTGTGGTGAAGCTGTACCATATTTTCACAAAAGGCCTTTGTTTGTCTTATCTCATTATAAAAATCCACCTTTTTTTGCTGATGAAGAGGTAGTCGAAGTTCTTGTTAAATGGTTGCAAGTCTAGAAGACACAGAAGCCTTTGTGTACATCATTCACAAATTTTGGGGAAATAAAGAGGAGATGACAAGGGAATGGAGCTTCACATACACCTTATTTAAGTCTTGTGCTGTCTGGCATAAATCAGCTCATCTAAAAGAGCCCCAAGACTAGCCTGACTCAGTGTATTCAGTGTTACCTCCCTTCCTATATGGGGAAAAATATTTTAGTATGTGAGTAGTCTCCCCAACAAACCATAACCAAATTAACTGATGTTATTATGGGCTGTCTCTCTGAGCACAATAGATTTTTATCAAGGAATATGTGATCCTAGCTCAGAGCCTATGGCTCCCACTTGCCTTCTTACCCTTCCCTCTCTCACATGAGGCAGTTTCAAGGATGCAAAATAAGCTGTATTCACTGTTCTCCATTGACTCAAGTATGTGCCCAATGTAAATCTGAAAAGTTTTGATTGTTTTGGGGAACAAGCCAACAGTGCTTTAATTTTTCTTTAACGCTATGCAAATAGTTCCTTCTGGTCTTGAAGTGGCAGGCCAGTGTGTATTTGTTTATCATTAGGGATCTGTACTAGGTAAATCTGGCTTACACTTCATTACTGTTTGCTGTCCTTTCTGTTGCTGTTTACCCTCACATTTAAAAGGAACCTGACAACTGAAAAGTTGGATTTGTAAATGGATTAACGCAACGTCCCACAAAGATAATTGAAGAAATCAAGGACAGTTGGACCTCCCCCAGAAAGCTATATCATATGCTTCATAAGTGCTGTTTTAAAGGATGTGTTTGTTCATCATCTATAATAACTATGGTCTGCTGGTTATTTCTTCGTGCACTGATATGAGGTGTAGCATTTCACACATGTAGAAGTTTTGATTTTTAAATGAAATCATTAAAAAAAATGACCAAGGCACTTAAAATTCTTATATTTGGAGATTATGTGAACTCCTGTACATTATAAACGATAAATTAGGTAACCTGAGAATCATGAAACACGTCCTTGGTTTTTGGAGACAAAACCAAATAGCAGACTGTGAAAGTACCACTGTAACTTTGAGCAAAATGTTTTCATTTTATTGCTTTCTCACTATACATGACAACGGAAAATCTGTTAGGAAGACTATTTCAGGACTCTCATAAGCACAGCCAATAATTGTCTGAAATCGGTTTTATTGAGTTCCAATGTGTTATATTTGTTGAACATTTTTTCTTATTTGGTAGCATTTCACCTAAGAGTCTTCATTCTGTGAAACAATTAAAATATACCCACATCAGTGGTGAGAACAGCAGTGCATAGAAAAGTAATAGGCTTCAAACATACTTTGTAATAATTCACTGGCTGTTCAAAGGGAATTTTAAGGGATTCTTCAGAAATTTAAACAACCACATCTGTAACCCTTCCTTCTTTCTGCTCAGGAGCAGAAGTAGAAATATCAGATGAACACTAGCACCAGTGGAGAACTGCTAGCTCAGACTATCTAGTAAATAACAAGTGTTATGTGGCTAGGCAATTGCAATCACTGCTATCACATAGCTTATCATATTATGCGGGGCAGACAATGAGTTTAAATCTTTGGTCAGCAAGTCAATTCTTCCCTGTTTCATTGAACCTTGTAATTGTCTTCCGTGTTCAGCATAAACATATGCATAGATTCTGCATATATGTTTCTCTGTGGGTGTTTTAGAATGAAAAATTATGATATACAGGTGTTCGAAGAGGCAGGTTTGAGTGTAGATCTGATTGTCTGTGCAAAAGACAAATTTGATGATGGTTCAAGACCCTAGGTGTAGCTCTACCAAAAGCTACAGGCTGTCACAAAGCTTAATAATTTCCTTTGAAAGCTTAAAATGATCCATTCTGACCTTTTTTACTCTAATATAAAATACAGTACTATGTATTTACTTAAATGATCGGGCTTTCAGGAAGAAAACTAATTCAAAATAGTGTTCAACAGCTACAGTTTACCCCCAGAGGAGGGATATGGGAGAGAATGAATCAAACTGAACCTCTGGAAAAAGAACTTCTTATTCAGACTTTGTTCTTTGTTTGATCACTGGTGATCTTACTATGAATTATCCTCTGATGTTTGGGCTATGTTAGTGTTGAACTCAGTAGTTTGGCTAATGGTCAGTATCCAAAGGCTTAAACATATAATAAAAAAATAGACTGAGCCCAAAAGACATATAATAGTACCATTTCAGTAAGAAAAATATCACGACATATTGCAAAATTCTCTGCCTTTCTTGTCTGTCCTTGTACAAAAAATAAAGAAAAATCACATTTGAATGTTATCTTTTTATAAATTTATTTTTGCCTCATGCTAGTGAAATTGTGTTCAGAAGCTAGCTGTAGTGGTAGGAAACTTTCACTCCTTTTACATCCTCAGTTACATAGCTGTGAGGTGAGGCCAGAAAGGAAAATAAGTGAATCCTTTCGGAGATAATTCTCCTCTATGTGGGATTTTTTTTTTTGTCTGTTGTGAGTGCCTGATGGAGTTAACAATGTCTTTGTCTTCCCATGTTCTCTGCTAACAGCTTTCAGTGCATTGTAACTTCATCATTTGGCAATGGTCTTTCTCAAGGAAGAAAAAGTCTCATTTGTGCTCTTTTATAGTTTCTTACTATATAGACAATTTTAACCATGTAGTTTTATCAGCATAATTGAAGTAATGTTTGTTTTCCATGCACAATAAGACATTTAGAGGCCTGTGTGCAGAAATATTTCTGTTATTACAAATACCAATTATTAGTAAATTAGTCTCTCTCCCCTCCCCAGTAGATGGGCATGGGTATGATAGGTGTACTAATAATATACAACATATGAGGGAAGGCAGCTTGTCATCTTGATCCAATGGATTTAATTGTCAATCATTAATAAGTAGGGTACTGCAGTAATTTTTACTAATTTGTATTCAGGGTAGCAGTTTGGAGAGTACAGAATTGTATTTCTTATCTCATTTTTGTTAATATTCTGCCAGAGGCTCTAGATCCAAATTTTCTAAACTTGGCAGCTACCTGTATCTATTTAACAAATTGCTAGTCCATGTCATTTTTCAGGACATCCGTTGAATATCTTTTCTTAACCCCAAAATGCCACAGATGACACACTTTTTTTTTAGTAATGCATAGAAAAAAAAAGTGCACGTCCAAATGACAGCAGGACTGAGCAGAGATTGCTTGCAAAATCTAACTCCAGGTTTACTTGCATGTCTACAAATTTGAGGCATTCTTCCACACTGCAAAAAATAGTCTTGACCAAAGTACTTTCACTTATAGCTCACTGTTCATCTTAAAGAGTATTTATTGACATTCCATTGGGAATTCTGTCTTGGGAATTGTCCCTATATTTATAACTGTATCTTGGTTCTGGTTGTCTTGATGAAGAATAACATTGCATTATAGTTATGAAACAATCACCTTAATACAATAATGTGGCATAAGCTATCATATTATTTCCCCCAAATGTTAGTATACTGTTTAATATCACTGGATAGGGAACCATCAGTAAACTATTACTTTGAGAGAGTGGGTTAATATTCATGGTGATGTATTTCACTGTACCGAAGCTTAATTCTCAAGGTTCAATGCTGTATCTCTCACTTGTTTTTTTATATACGCTGTACATAATCTTTTAACTAAATTATGCAGGTCTGTAAAGTCTGCTCACCCTGCCCTGCTGTCCATGATACAGCACTTGCTTTGCCAACATGCTTGCAGAGCATGAATAACTGTGTACACTCTCAAAAGTTTGCCAGCTCAGCTGGAGAGTATGTGAGGTTGTAGCTGCCCAACTTGGCTCTCAAGGACAGTCTTCCACATCGTTTGTGACTTTGGAAGTTTGACTTGTTGAAGTGAATGGTGTAGTTTTGCCCCTAGTCCCTGATTCGTATCCTGCTAGCTTCACTGACGGCAAGAATTGTAGCATACTCAGCATAAAGCCTCACTGCTACTGGGCACTCCAGCACGCAGGGTGCTCCATGCACAGGCTGAAAGGAGAAGAAAGCTATGGTAGTGGCTAAAAAGGGGAGGTTATGTTTCTGTTTTTAGGACCTTTGCTAGACATGCCATGCCATTGATCCTTATTCCAACAGTTGACCATTCTATGCTCTTGATGTTGTCCTTTCATTTTCTCTGTATGTTTATTTTCTCTCTTCTCTGTAAAAACAATATTTCCAAGTGGCAATCGTCATTCATATCTGGGAACCTGACCATTCAGTTCATGCCATAGAAAAATGTCACTGCTGAATTGCCTGATAGAACCAGTCTGATTTATGGTTCATCTCAAATATACCAAGCGTATTCTGCCTGTCTTGGCTTCTTTCTTTCTTTCTTTCTTTCTTTCTTCACTTTCATCATTTGCTTCCAATAAAACATGGAATTGATTTTTTTTTTTCAGATCTTACTTCTTGCACATAAAGCTGTATCTGACCTATTCCATGACCATGTTGTGTTTACTGTCTTTGTATAAAGCTTTGCATGTCAGCCTGAGATTGAATTGTATTGGTTTCATAAGCATTGCTCTATCTATCATCTGTTTTCAAAGTGACATACCACTGTGCCTCAGAATATTCTGCAAGGAGATATGTGTGATGTTTGGATCTTTTGATCCTTCTCAAAAAAAAAGGGAAATGATAACACATATTTTACTGAGGATTCTTCTGCTTGTTTAATATAATTCAGTTTAATTTGCTTTTAAAACAGCATCCTGCATTTTGCATAGCAGGTATGAAAAAAAATAACGTGGAATCAAGCAGCAATGATATTTCAAAAACAGCTTAGAAGTTCCCCAAGAATTAGGTTGTCACTCCCATTGCTCAGTTGTACAAAAAGCAAGATTCAGCTTGTGTGTCAACAGAGGGGAAAAGCAAAGACTACTTACCCAGTTCTCAGAGATAAGTAAATGGGAGGTAGAAAATGGGCAAAGATAATCAGATACTGTAGCCCTGCTCTTTCTTCCTCTTTTCTGTTCAAGGTGACTGGAACAGAGCCAGCTGCTTCACAAAAAGGGAGAGCAATGAAGAGAAAGAGAGCATGAGGTACATTCTGATATTTTTTGTCCACCTTGTAGGGTACAGGAATTAGGCTTCAAACTTTTAATCATTTTATAGAAGAGAAAGAATCCAGAACACATTGTTTAAAGATTCCTGTTAGTCCCAAAGAGAGAGATATGACATTCTAAATCAGGTCTAATTGTGCAAATTGTGTTGTGAAAATTCAAGTAACCCCAGAGCACAGAAAACATAAGTATATATTTGGATGGCTTTGATGCAGGAAAGTATCATGCAAAACTTCTTATTATTCAAGGAGGAACTCTTTCAAAAGGTTATATATTTAGGCTTTCAATAAAACTTTCAATAAGACCTCTGTAATTTAGCTCCAATTAACAGTTAAAATTCGGAGTTGTTCATTATCAACAAACACTTTTGTGAAATAACTTCATAAATGTAATAGCGATACACAACCAGTATTTTCGTTACCACCTGAACTCAGCTCAAACTAAATAAATGATTTTTAAAGAGGAAGAGAGTTTCCCAAGTAGAAAAAGCAAAAAAGAGAAAAGCACTCTTTTTTCACTCTATGACAATAAAAAAGAACAAAGTTATGAATATCAGAGGACTATGGGTACTCAGCAGAAAAGGTAACTAATTAGTTAAAAGGACTCTAAGTAAAAATGAATTGTCAGGATGACCTCTATGCACCACTCAGGCATATTCACAGTATGGTGTCATATCTGCCATACTCATTACCTTTGTTTTTTGTGATCCTCCAGTTATATTTCAGGATTTAGATGGAAGTTTCAGCTGCCAATCAAGAGGCAGAGGTTAATAGATACCAAAATGTTAGAAAATATGGGAATTATATGTTAAAAAGCTGACTAGTCTTCAGAGAGAGAACAGAGCTGAAGCCAGGAAAATGGAATTATGTTTAATCAGCAGAAGGATAACTACATTGACATTACTTGGTAAAAATTTTCTAATTATTAAAGTCAGAGATGAAAAGGAGAACTAAATATAAAATCCTCTATAGCTGTATCTTGCAAGTTGATGTTAAAATCAAAATGGGACCATGGAATAAAAAGGAAAAACGAGGCAGTTGGTGAATGTCCAGTCAACAGGAAAATGGAAAAGGTAAGGTAATGCAAACAGAAGAAGCATAAATTATTTCAGAATTATGGATCTATCAATTTATGAAGGATAAACACAGGAGGCTAAAGTAAATGTAATAAAGGGTAAGAATGACGGAAAGTACTGCACATGAACAGTACTGTGTTAGCTGATTCAACACGTCAAAGAAGACATAAATAAACTCAAAAAATAAGAAGCAGAAAATAAACCTTTCTGTTGCACAGAACACAAGAAAGGATGTTTAGGAAGAATGTTTGTAAAGATAAGAAAGACCAATAAAGTATAAAAAGGACTGATCAAAGGACACTCTAATTATTCTTTTATTAATGTCAATTTAAATTAAGGAAAGCAAAATAGGACCTATGTTCTTACATGTAATAGATAGCAAATATGTAACAAAATGGATTTTATCCCTTCATAGAGCTGTTGAAGACATCCAGTACTCTCTAAAATGTAGAATATATCAGATTTAATAATGAAAAGTGGTTGAGCTTAGACTAAATACCAAAAGTGTCATGTTTTACTGATAGTTATAACTGCTTTAATTCAGCCAGAAGTATTTGCCAGTATTTTTTCAAATATCACCAGCACATTTATTTTGCTTTTATTTCCCCTCATCTTGCAGAAATTTAAAGTTGCCAAATCTCGTCACACACGTCTTGTGATACAGGAGATGTGGGTCCACAGTAACAGAATCTGCTACTAAGAGGAGCTGAACTTTCCAAGTATTGCTTGAATTGCACAACAGTGCACAGTGATGTTGGAAGGTCAGAGGACTGTTACAGCAATAAATAGACAATTCAAGAGAGCAGAAAAAAGAAAAGAAGTTTTGTTCTCATACCTTTTCCTTATCCTGAAATATAGCTTAGGTAACTATGAAAGTCCTACAAATGAACATAATTGGTGCATATGCATAGTTGATTTACACTCAGTTTCTTTTTTGTAGGCAGGAAAAGGAGAGAAAGACATGGGGTTGATGAGGAATGTATGTTTGCTGCTGGTAGAATTCTTGGCCAAAAGAATCTCAGCATCTCTATACAGAAGTACCCCAAAACTTCAATTTCTGTCTGCATATACGCACACAAAGCACGTCATTTCCAGACTCATGCAAAACTGGAGAAGGAGAAGTAGTTATAATATTTTTTATGAACTTTTGCAGTGCTAAGGAAGATCAAATTCTTTACTTTAAGCTTGACTTTTTTGCTAATACCTTAAAAATGATGTCCATGCATGTGCATATCATGGTAAAGTATGAGAGCTTTTTTCCTGTTTGTGATTTTTGCACTGTTCAGCATTTTCTACTGACATTTATGAAACTCAGCAGGTCTGTACTTTATTTTACTTTTAAAGTGTTCCTCCTTCTCCCTAACTTCAGCCTGAATTATGAAGGTCAGCCTACTGGGTTCATTGACCAAGCTTTACAAAAATTACACAAACAGCGAATAAATGGGAATGTCATAATGTTTTTTTCCCTGTTAGTCACATGTTTGTAGTTGAAACCACATTGCATAATATAGATTTCTCTTCACAGTCTTAACATATTTAAAACTGATGAGTCTTTTCAGTGCCACTACAAAGAGTGTGTGTTCATGGCAAGGACAGTTCTTGCAACGCAATGAATGTGTAATATTACATAAAATCAGATCTAATAATGTCTCAAATATAGAATGAATATTAAGATAGACCTTGTCATAAACAGCTGCCAGGGTGGTTCACGGTAACTCAAGTGACCTGTTTTCTCTAGATACGTGTGCGTGAGTTACAATGCATTAATTCAAGAAGCAAATTTGTCTTTAATGTTTTTCTTCTTCTACTATTTGCAGATAGAGAGGTGTGTAAACTAGATTCTGAAGCCTGTAGTAGAAACTCTTGCCTGGGTTATAATCATAACACATGCCTCCAAAGTAAACTTACATTAGCACAACTCAATGTGGTAATTAAGATAGAAAAAGGCAGTACTAAACTGCATGGCCTATCAGATTCCTTGGGGAGAAAAAAAGGACTGACGTGACTTGAAATGTGTCCAAAGGGTTTAGTTAGATTCCAATTAGCTGCTAACTTCCTCTGTTGAAATGCATAACAAATACCAGCCTACATGTCCCTGAACCCTTCATTATTTAAGTCCTAATTTCAGATGGTTCTTTTATTATAGCACATATCCCAAAAGCTAGCATTGACTTTTAATTACACTATACAATCATTGCTGTCAGGTGATAAGTTGGAAGGACAAAAGACTCCAGGGTACATCTGGGGGAACCACAAGAGCTCAGCTCTTAACCAAAAGCAAACAACAGATCAAAGACAAACATTCTAGGAACAATCTACAATAAAATGAAGGCCAAATGGTCATGTCTCCTTAACCTTGCATTTTACACCTGCCATGAAATCCAGAGAGTTTACTCAGGCAGCCAGACAGAAGTATAGGGACTGGGCAAGTGAAATAGAACAGGATGTGAATAGTGCTCGACTGCTTGCACTCCCTCAAGTTCAAAAAGGAGACACACATTTATTTTTTCCTGCATTACTGTTATTGATCTCTTATTCCAAAGGTCATATTGGGGATTGTTTGCTGAAGATTTCCATACTGTGCCAAAACAATTAATATATTGAAAGCCCGGGGGGGGGGGAGGGAGGCATTAGGCAGATTTTAGCTCCTGTCTGTGTTTGTTCTCATGCTGTTTAGTGTCTCCTGGCCATTGTCCATTCTAATTGTGTCTGTGTGAGAAGCCTGACTCTGAAGGTGGGTGGCAACAGCTGATTAGATTTTGAAATTAAGAGGTGTTCGCATGTCCTTAGGATTGCTGGGTGGTGGTGACTGCTGATTCCAAATCAGAAGGGCATAAAGGAACCTCTAGAGAAAAAGTCATGGTCAGAAAAGCACAGAGCATGCAGGGAGCTGGTTGTATCACCCTTTTAAAAGTGAGAGGTCTACCTTAGCTGTCTGCTAACATCAGGAAAAACAGAGCTGGGAGAAGACTTACATGAGTATTATAACTACATGAGCAGTATTACATTGAGTATCACTTATTTATTTATTATCTACATTCATGGAAAACAAGACAGGTTGGAAGAGCTTGTTTAGCTTATTCTGAGCTTGTTTTCTTGCATGGGGAAAACATGACAGACCAGTGATGATAAAACACTGCATATCCAGCCAAGAGTATATTACTCAGAAATGTATTCTTCTGCCTGCTGTGCACCCCTTTCCCCTTTCACAATGGGAATCTGGAGGGCTTAATATTCATCTGAAGTGTATGATATGCAATAACCTTCTTTTTTCTTTCCTGTCTCTCAGTGCAACTTCAGCATCCCCACTGCATGATCAAGTCACACAGGGATCATATAGGAATTGTACTGAAAGCAGAGACTTTTCATTTTTTTGCAGTTACATGTATTTTAAGGATTTATGTGGGATGAGCTTGTTTATTGTGCATAAATATCTTCTCAAAATCAGGTATTTTTTGCTTAAAGGGAAAAAGCAGGCAACCACTCAAAGCACTCCTTTTCTTCCTTTAATGTTTTCAAAATAAAATCCACATTTTCTAACAAAAATTAGTATTGCTAACTGTTATGGCTTCTCTTTCATCACTTTAAGACAGCTACAGCTGTGAAGTTCGGAATCAAGACTGGTGCAGCCTTCAAAGGATTTTTTTTCCTCCCCATTTGCTTAATCATTTCCTGGGAAATGTAATTGTTTTGGGATGCAGTTATGATGCACAGACACATTTTAAAGGGTTCCATAGCACATACTGAGTTTTCTAAGGCAAAAGAAGCCTGAAAAGGTAATAGGCAACAATTGTTACAATGGTAGGTCAAAGGATGCTGAAATCCCAAGTCAGTGCTCTTACAATTAAATGCAAGTTGTATTCCTGTGCTGAATTTGGCCACGAAGCATATAATAGAAGAAGGGTCAGAGGAAGCTATAAAGTAATCACATGAGATCTTTCAAAGCTTATGCAGCCATTTGGAATTCATAGTTCAAAATGTCTAACCAGATGAAATCAGTACTGTTTGGGGCATTTTTTGAATACTCAGAGGTACTGAAATGTCAAGTGTAAGCTTAAAAAAGAGATACCAAGTAAGGTGCAGGAAATTACTAAGGGCCTGAAGAGACGAATAAATACCACTATAATACTATGCATTGTTGAACTATAATTACTTGTGTTTGTTAAGGTTAACATTCTCCTTTCTAGATAAGCTGCATGGGAATGAGTCGAACTTTAAGCCTGAGGTAGAAGTCACTCACTGAATAATATTGCTTGTCTGATGCTGGAAACTCAGCGTGAAATGTTTTTTAATCGTACTATTAACCCAGACAGGTACAAATCAACAGAATGCATATAGAAGCACCTTCTGTTTACCAGTGAGGGATAATCCCAACTAACAACAAATCGATTGTGAGGGATATATTATAGAGAGAAATATTTTTTTCTGTATAAAACTGCTTAAAATGACATATTTAGGTCAAGCTTTGAGAGGCAGGCATTACTCAGAAATACAAAGAGAATGACCTGTTTAAAACACTGCAGACCCAATCTTTCCACAAACAAACTGGCTATGACTATGTAACCAGGCAGAGAGTAGTTCTGTCTGCACTGGCCCTAAAGCTACAGTGTCTTCTGTCTGTAGTGTTGGTCATTAAATGAATCTAAAGCTCAAGGTCAGAATGTTTGGGTTTTAAATAGTTCAGAGCACAAAACACCAGCAAAGCAGTTGGATGGAACACTATCCTGCCTTGGCTTGACAAAGCCAGACTGCATTGATAGAACCATGGACCAGCCTTCAAAGCTTCAGAGCTCAACCTATGACGCCATCTAATCATTTACACGAAGAGTACAAGTGGTCGGTGAATTTGATTGAAAAATGGGTTTGGATCTTCATCTAACTGACTGGAGCCTCTCCTTGAGAGATTTCCTCCAGAAGCCTGATTTGACTTTCTTTTTTCCCCCAAGAAAATAATGTATACTTAAGTATTAATTAACAGCTCTGGATTTGGTCTAACAGAAATGTTCTTGTACCATACTGCTCTCTCTTTTTTATTTTTTTATTTTTTTTACAAGAAACAGGTGAATAACTGAAGTCTGGACTTCTTGACCATGCTTGTTCATTCAGGTCTGTCCTGTGCATCATGACTAATATTCACATTCTTTTTATAACTGATCATATGGGGGTGGGGGGAGGAAGAAGAAGAGGTCCAGAGATCCTGACTTAAGTTCCTGGAGTTCCCTGAATCCTTCATCCAAGTGCAGGATTCTTGATAGAAGAAGGTGTAAGGAGCTATGACAGGTTATTTTGCACATTTCCTTATTTGTATCCCATTAAGCTAATATCTCAGTGGATTGTTCCTGACAGCATCATGGAGTGTTAGAGACTCCATGGTCTCACTAGATGATCTATTCCATTGCTGTTTCTTACTTTTTTCCTTTTTTTCTTTTTGCAAGCAAAAATATCTCATTGGATTAATATGAGCAGCCATAGCCACCATAGGCCTGGAGAATGTGTTCTTCCTTACCCTTTTTGTAATCCACACAATCCTTTAGCCTATAAAATCCCAATTCTTTTCCTTGTCCCTCACAGGCAGAGTGTACTAGGTCCTGATCATGTCCATGTCATCTCTGAATTTTTTCCTGGTGGTCCTCCACATTTTCAAAGCAGAGTGCCCAACTCCACTCAACAGTCCCCCCAACTGCTCATCGAGTCTGAGCAGAATGAGAGGATCAGCATGCAAAACACCTGCTATGTACCTGTTACCGAATAGGTTATTGGCCACCCTGGGTCTCAATCCTGAACCTAAAATCAAATCCTGGGCTAGTAACTGGGGCTGTGCTCCCTCCCAGCTTCTCCTGTTTGCAGACGGCCAGAGAAGCTGAAAGACCTTGGCAGCCACATAAACATCAGTTTTTATCAGCTTTCTTCTGAGCACAAATCCAAAACACAGCCTCTTGCTAGCTGTTACGAAGAAAGTTAATTCTGTCTCAGCTTAACACAGAACAGTACCCAAGCAAAAGATCCACTTTTTTTCCCCAAGGTTGTGTTACTGTTGATGCTGGTTCTGTTTGTACTCCACTATAGCTCATCTTGTTTAACCTTTATTGTTTCCCACTCTGTGTTCATACAACTAATTATTCCTGCCTAAAATAAAAATTTTGTACTTACTGAGCATCATTCTGCCCTATGAGACAGCAGTTTACTGAGAAGATTTTGAATTCTGTTCTTGTTCTCCAACATGCAGTCCCTTCTATTATCATGTGGCTCTTGAGTGTTAACAAGTGCCTTGTTTTAATCAGTAAGATCATCAGTGAAGATACCAAAGAACTTTAAAATCATGACTCTCCCTGAATTAATCCTATTCAATGCATTCTTCCATTTTAACAATGAACCATTGATTTTAAGAGCAGTTTATCCCTACCCAATAGTACTTCTATGAAAATAATTTTTCCCTAGATTTGTATTTAGAATGGATTGGGACTGCAAAAGTTCATGATGTATAACACCTCCTGTTTTCATCATTATCCTTGTTATGGAGAATTTAAAGGAAAATATTGGTTTGGCTCCACTCAGTTCCTTGTTATCTTGCAAATAGTTAGCTGATTTTTTTGTTTCAGATTCTTCTGAAGAATTGAAATAACCAGACCAGTTGTCCATTTTCTGACTTTTCTTCCTAACTCCTTGATCTCTTTAAAAATTGACATGATGTTTATCTTCTAACATCTCATGAACCTTCAAAAACAATAAGAAAAGTTTCTGAGATTTCTCTAGCTGAACAACAGAGCTTAGGGAAATTTAAAATACTGAAGCTTTGAATACTCTGTAAACAACCAGGAAAAAGAAGGGAAACTCATGCAAAGAGTTAATGCAGTATCCTCTTAAAGCAGCATATTTTGGCAGTTGTAGAGTTCTAACAAAAAAAAAAGTTTAAACAGTTATAAAATTCAAGAATGAACTAGAATGCTGCATAAAGTAATTTAAAATGCCAATGGAAATAGCATTTCACTCTCTTGTAGATGTTTTCCTTCATGGTGCAAATGAATACACATGAGAACCAGAGTTGGAAAACAAACACTTTGCTTTCACAAAGCTTAAAAATACATGCACAAAATCAAATTTTTTAATAAACACATCATTGTGGTGAGTTAACCTTGGCTGGATGCCAGGTGCCCACCAGGCCCCTGTATCACTCCCCCTTCAGCAAAATAAAGGGGGGGAATAAGGTGAAAAACTTGTGGGTCAAGATAAAAGCAGTTTAATTAAAGCAAAGGCCAAGGCCATGCACAGAAACAAAAGGAAAACAAAGATGTTATTCTCTACTTCCCCTCAGCAAGTGATGTCCAGACACTTCCCAGGAAAGCAGAGCTCCAGTATGTGTATCAGCTGCTCCTGGAGACAAACACAGTAACAAATGCCCCCCTCCTCCTGCCTGCCCTTGGCTTTTATGGCTGAGCTGAGGTCACATGGTATGGAACAGCCAATCCGGGTCAGCTGTCCTGGCTCCGCCCCCTCCCCAGATGTGTTATCGACACCCTGCTGGCTGCCAGTGCAGCACTCAGCACTGTGAGGGCTGCTGTGGGGGTATAAACTCCATCTCATCCAGACCCAATGTAATTTTACTTTTTAGTCATTTATGGTGTATAACCTAGAATATTTTTCATCTGCCAGAGCTAGTTGAAAAATTAAATTGGCATCATTAGCTTGGGAATATTTTTACATAATTTTATTCTTTACATGGTTCTTTATTACTCATCTTCTTTCTAAATCCAAAAAATAAATCTGATAGAGAAGTGAGTATATTCAAACTTCATTCAACAGTGTGAAACACATTTTACTGAATTTGCTTGTTTATTGACCACCTAGTAACATTAGTGTAGGTAATGGTCCTTCAAAGCTTTTTTGTGCTTAGTGATTAGTCATTTTTGCCTGCGCAACAGGAAAGACTTTCAAGGTGGGTGGATTTTCCAGGTATAGATTATTGCTTCTGTTGAATATTGGACTCCTTTTATTTATCTCAAGTTGGACATGCAACAATTGACTAGATAATTTCCTTTTATGCTATCTGATTTTAAACTGAAAGAGGACAACTGTAAGCAAAAATGTCAACCAATGGGTGCTGACCTAACGAGACTGGTATGATTTGTGACTCACACAATTTCTCCACTCTGCATCAGCTTTGTGTACCACACAGCAGAAACAGGTTCATCTTTTTGGAAAGCAATTTGAAAGTTTTCTCCATAAGGCAATTATATTACCATATTTATTTGCTGCTGTATTTTCTCTGCCTCGTTTGCCCTGTTCACATCTATTACAAATGCTGATGCTGGGGAAGAAGGGAATGGAGGAAGGGAACAAAAGAGGAGGGAGGAGAAAAAAAAAAAGGGCTATGGAATTTTTACTTTTTTTCGTCAGACCCTGTATATTGGGGGTTAAGATATATATTGCTGAATGAATTTTGGTGTGCTTTGATGCATCTATAATCCCAGCATACTTATCTGAGTAGGTATTATGGACTGAAAAACTGATTATTTTCTGCTTAGCTGAGTGAACTACAAGGAATAGAATAATTCTACAACCTTAAAGGCAATGGTCTGAAGAAAAGCAAATAGCAGAAAGTAATCATGGAAGGGGCAAAAGGAGATCAGCCATTCTGCTAAGGAGGAAGCAGCCTTCAATTAAACGTCTATTCATTGGCAATGAATGCCAAATAACATTAAATAAACATTTAACAGAATATTAATCACATACTTAAGGGCTAATTGCAATATATTAACAATTAATGTCCCTTTAAGAAACTAAATATACTATGGCATGTAATAAGTGTTAATTCAAAGCTATTTCAGGGACTTTATTTTGCTTTTCTTAATTGGACGGTGACAAAATATACTGTTACTGAGCCCTTCTGTCCTTACCCTTTGAAGCAGTGCAGTTGCTGAATTGCTGCAGAATGCAGCAGCAGATTTCAACCAATTGTGTTCTAGGAAAAAAATCAAGTATGTTTTTCATATATATGGCCTGCCATTATCCTTACTGATAGCACACGTGTTTCTTGTCCAGCAACTTTAGTTCACTCTTACATGGATGGTGATGGTTTAAGAGAGTTATTGTATGTTTAAACCTGTCTTCTAGGAACTATTCACCAGAGCTACATCATTGCCCTTGAAGTTATTGAAGCATTCCTATGGAGACCTCTGAAGCTGTCAGAAGGCCAGATAAACCTAATTTCAAACACAGGTTTATGCTGCAGCTGTTGAGACTTCTTGTCTTGATGTATCACAGAAATAATCTTCGTGATGTTGGAATATACTTGCAATAACCTGTAAGCCTAGTTACCTATCAGAAACTCTACAAGAAGAAAGGAACAGAAAATAAAAAGTAAAAAATAATGGAAAAAAAAAAAACTGTTTAACTCAAAGCAAGGAAAGAATGGAGGAGAAAGAATAGAGGGAAAGTATACTAGATACCTGTCTTCAGTTTCCTCTGAGAAGCTAATGAGACCCAAGTCAGAAATTTTCCCATGGCAAGATATAAATTTTTGTGTGGAATTTTTGGCAGTTTCTTTTCTTTCAAACCAGGCTGTCACAAACACAAACAGTTCCCCACTAAGGGGTTGTGTTATACGCAGGGTAACAGAGGCTGTAGACGGTGCTGCCATCAAAAGAAGCTGCCTCATTTTTCCACTCAGTCCCTTGTTCTCATGCCCTCACTGTTCTTTTCCTTCCACCACCAAAATTGTTCATGCTGTTAGCTAAGCAGCTTGGAGGCCTGATCCAGATCAAATGCCATCTGAGGAAGATTAGTTCTAACTCAGACCATTTCCCAATGAAATTACAAAAGTCACAAAGGTTCATTAATGTGGCATGACTAGACTTTTCTACTGACAGACTGAAGCTCAGACTTTAGATGTCCTGTGTTCCCCATTTATTGCAAAAAAAAGAGTATAGCACCAGCTGCCTGCAAGTGCCTTCTGACCCTCCGTGATTCTTGTAGCAAAGGAACACAGCATTTAATGATCAAAGGGAGACGTATTTTATGTTGAACACAAGGTACTTCTCAAGTGGAAGGCATGGAAGAAAAACATGTGTACTAATTCTAAGACAATGCATTTTTTGTAGAGGTTTATCACTGCAATTTCAAAAGTCTACTGAGGCTGTTCATTAACCTTTAACAGTAATATCACAATACCAGAGTTCATCAGATTGCTATATTTTTACACATCTTTTTATAGTAATTGTGCTGTACAGGGACTGAGGACTTTACCCATGTGAGGATTTTTTTTTTCTCTGTTTTTGTTGTGATGACTGCCACATTCTTACTTCAATAAAGAAGATATTAAAAAAATAAAAATCCTTGATACGAGCCTCTTGGCATATGGGTTTGTAAGTAAATAAATAAATAAAATGGTAATATTCTAAAGTGAAAATTTACTGCCATCAAGTTTATAATCATGAGGTGGTCACAAGCCTAAGCTTCTCTTAGAAATGCTGACCATCTATTCTCCCACCACTTTGGGACCTGTCCTTCATGCAATGTTTTAAACTGTTTTACTATATATTTAAGTGTGAGTTCTAGGTTTGTTTCATTTAGTGTTTTTAGAATATTTATTTGTGGACTTCTGTAAAATATTTATTTTTTACCAAAGATAGGTTCCATCTTAGATTAAATACTGACATGGTGTGAACAGGTGAAATTACCAGAATGTCAGGAGAGTTGTACTATTTTGCACAAGCTAAAGATATGCCCTTTTATTCTTTGTAGCTAATAGTTGTAGAATGTATAATATCTCAAAAAGCCTTACCCAATATTTTTACTCAGTTTCATTACTCTGAATAATATCTTGCTTCTATGATTTTTAATTGCTTTGGTGGACAAATAGAGTAAATTATTTCCACAGTGAAAGACACTGGAGGATGCAAATCTGTTTGGGGTTTTTTTGCGGATATTTTTGGTGTGTAATTGTAGTATGCAACACAGGTGTAAAACAAAAACAGCATAAATGAAATATAAATATACTTAAAAGACCTGATTTTAAACCTATGCTTTAAATTGTAGATCAAAAAAGTGCTTATGCACAAAGTAGTACATTGTAATTTATATATATTAGCATATATTATTTATAT
>NW_010141411.1:0-24041 GCF_000699245.1 Pterocles gutturalis | reverse complement strand
ATGATTCTATGATTCTATGACTCTATGAAGTATCATTAACTATTATGTATGATTACCTAATTATTTAATAAGGAAGGTTTGTGGAAAAGAGACAAGTTGAGATGCAGGGGGGGAAGCTGGGACAGAGGTCAACAGAATCATGACAGGTTAAAGAGTTGTCCAGGAATTATTTTCTCTCCCAATACATGAATAGTATCAAATAAATCTGGTAGGAGCTGGGTCTAGATCAAGCAAAAGGTGGGCCTTCTTGTAATAGGTGAGATGCCTGCAGTACTCCTTCCAGATATAGGTTGTGCACCAAAGGAGTTTTCATAGGTCTTAGGGTAGACTGGACCAGGGGACAAAGTGAGTGCCATCAGGTCACACTTCACAGAAAAAACTCACCTGCCTCAGAAAGTTCACTGAGCTGAAAAAAGTCTCACAGTCTTAGGAGGGACATACCATACCACACCACGCCATATCATAATATGCCATACCATGCTACATGGGTCTGTCCTGCTCTTCTTTTCCCTGCAACCCACTTATGGTCACTGATGAAGGCAGAAAACTGCTAGATGGATCAATTGTTTCAAACACTGTGGCTGGTCTTATGTACCTGCTGTGGATTAACCCTGGCCAGCAGCTAAGCAGCCATACAGCCATTCCCTCACTCCCCCTCCCAGCTGGACAGGGGAAAGAATAGGAAGAGCAAAACCAGAAAGACTTGCATATTGAGACAAAAATAGTTTAAAAAATGAAGAAAAGTAGGAAGACCAAAAAGTGATGCAAAGGCAGTCATCCACCACCTCCCATTTGCAGAAGTAATGCCCAGCCATTCTGAAGAAATGGCTGCCTTGGAAGACAAATGCCCCCATTTTTGTTACTGAGCATGAGGACATCTGGTATGGGATATCATTTTGGCCATTTGGAGTCAACTGTCCGAGCTGTGTCCCCTCACAACTTCTTGCACAACCCCATTGTACTCTTGGGTGGGTAGGGGGAGGGAGGTGAGGGAGAAAAAGAGAAATCCTTGATTCTAAGCAAGCACTGTTCAGGAATAGCCAAAATATTGGTGTGTTATCGAATTTGTTTTAATCCTAAATCCAGAACACGGGCTGCTGTGAAGAAAGTAAACTCCATCTCAGCAAGACCCAGCACAGTAACAAAGCCATTTGCTTCATGATCCCCTTCAATATTATGCCTGTTTTAATCACCTGCCAGCTCTTTTTGATAAACCCAGGGAGATGGGCCAGCTGCAGTACCAAATGAAGTTGCCAGGCCAATGCCAGTTACCCAATTATGAGCGTATAGCTAATGAACGTTGCTTAAGCTGCCCTCTTTGTGACTTCAATGCACCACAGTTCTAGGAATTGCAATGTACTGATTTTCACATCTTTTATTTTTTTTTTTTCCACTGAAACAGTTTTAAAGCCTGAGCCACCATTACCATGAGGGAAAAGAATGGAAAGAGATGAGACACTTTGGGGAATGCCAGCCCTGAGCATTCTTTAGTACAGTTGCCAAGTAAAGGCATGGCCTCGATTTAGTTCACTTCCTAATGACATGTAAATATATAATACGTACTTTAAAGGATCAAAAGCTGAAGCATAATCAGATACATCAGTCTAAGTATGGCTGTGGAAGAGTCAGATACGTATCTGGCAAATCATTTGACCCTGCTGTTCTTTTCATACAAAATAACAAAAGTGATGATACACGTCTACTCAGCAACTCAAATATTGGAATAATCACCTCTAACTGCAAGATTTGGGTTCAGTTTTTTTCCCTGCTTGTTTCGGAATCAAATTTGTGTTTTCTTCCTCCCAGGAGTGTGCATAAAACACCAAATTACCACATAAAGATACTTGCAATCTGTCTTGTTGATGCTATTTAATTTAAATAAATATTCAGATATTCAGTGGACTTTTTGATGCCACAGAAGTTGAATGACTGAACCCCTAGTCTGGTGAATCACCCCCGATATTTTTGACAATTACTTTTAAAATATTATATACAAAATAAAACAGCTTCTGTAGAGGCAGAGAGAGATATTTGCCACACTCCACTACAAATCTTATGATACTCATTTGAGAAAGGAGGTTCAAATATCCCTTAGGACAGCTGTAAGGATTCAAATTTGAGTCTTCTCTTCCCTGTACAGGGAGATGCAAGGGACTCAAAAAAAATCCTCAAATCTTTATACTAAAAATATTTCACTCATAAAATATTTTTAAAAATACAGAGAAATAGAGATTGCTTTCCGTGACTTTTGACTAGTAAGCAGAACATGTGGATTCTGGTTCTTTGGCTGCTTAATTTTTGTTTGTTTATACAAAATAGAACAATATCAACAAGAAAGAGTAAGATTATACTGCTTGCAGCTTTCATAGGCACATAAGAATTGTATTTCAATAATTTCAGGTAGATGAAAGCATAGGATCTGGATTACTGTGGTGAGCCTTTTACAGTAGGATAAGAGACAGGCACACCTAAAACCATTTTTCATTTTTCTTGACAATTATTCAAAAATTAACATTATACTTTCGGGTCAAATTTGGAGTTGCATGCTGAAATAAAAACATATTTTCATTTTTATGAGGGAAAGGGGGAAAGTAACTTCTGAAAAAAACAGTTTCTGGGGTGTTGCGGAAGTTTCTTTTTGGTGTTGTTTTTTGCTTTGGTATGGTTTTGCTTGGGTTTGAGGGTATTTTTTTTAGTTTAACAGCTGAATCCAAAAATCGTATGTGTTCATAACTCTAATATATACACTGTCTCCTCCAGTTATTCATGACACTTCCATCTAATGTACAATGAAGGGCTATGGCTGGCCTAATTGTGTCTGTTTTGGCCAGATGGTTTAGGTTGTTCATAAGTATGTCACTCATCAGAAAAGTCAGTGATAGAGAAATCAGGAAAAAATCTATCCACAGGCTATTGTTTAAAACTTAAAATTGCTTCTTCTCAATTACTGCTCATTTACTACTCAATTTGATCTTCACTTACTGAAGACCTATATTACTGGGAAAATTGTAACTTTTTAAATGTCTTGCCTCAGTCTGTAGTCAGTTTTTCAGAATAATATATGCATTTTTATGTTTCTGCTTTTGGTACTGACTACAATTTAGAACTGGTAATATTGTTTCTTTACTTCTCTAAGCAAAAAATAATCTTGTATTTCTTTTCTCTAACATAATATTCCCATTGTCAGCTGAAGAAAACACAATTTTGAGTTTCATATCCAAAATAAGGTACTGCTGAATTAATAACCATAGCTGGAAATGCTGTACTGACCTCTCACCACATGTCCATGACATTTCCATTTGAGATAGTCAAGTTCTTAATTCTCCAAATCTTGGTTCTTAATCTCCTTCAAGTATACACTTATCTGTGCAATCTTGAGAGCTGTTTCTTAATATGATTTTCTTCCCTCAGAAATGGATATGGTATGCCTCTGGCTTTTAGGGATTGTATTTCAGTCTGAATCCTTCCCATTTTATCCAAAATGATTCCACATAACTCAGTTCTGTCATTGTTCCTTATTTTAATGTAAATTAATCTCTTTTTCTTTTGGTTTCATTACTTAATGTAATTCAAACTTGAATTGTCATACAAAGTCCCTAAACTTGCATACTTGCCAGTAAAGGTAGTGTCTTCTCCTAAGTGGGTCCCCAGTTACTTCAGTGGAGCCCTGCATAGGCTAAAGCATTTTTTTATGATGAACAGCTTGCTAGACTGATCTCAACTGACACAAAATAAAAATTTGGTCACTTGGTTGCACAAGATCTGGTTCTGCAAGAAACTGAAAGATAATGAAAATCTTGAGTTTTCATTAAGTTGTATGCACTGGAACTTTTGAAGGACCAGCTCTAAAAACATAATTTAGGAATCCAAAGTTGAACTTAGAAATGTCGGCTTTGACCCCACTCCTCCAAATTTCAGAAGAAATGCCTAAACATTTAAGATGCCTAATTTCCCACAAGGAAATTCTCCAGATACATAAAGTTTAGCTTCTGTTTATGATCAAAGCCTCCTGTTCTTGGCAATATTGAAAGTTTAACAGTGATTTGGAACCAAGATATTCTTTTACCAAAAGAGGTTGTACTATTGCATTTTTAAGAGGATGGGGTGGGTTAACCTTGGCTGGATGCCAGGTGCCCACCAGGCCCCTCTATCACTCTCCCCTTCAGCAAAACAAGATGAAAAAACTCATGGGTTAAGATAAAGGCAGATTAATTAAAGCAAAAGCCAAGGCCATGCACAAGCAAAGGGAAAACAAAGATTTTATTCTTTACTTCCCATCACTAAGCGATGTCTGGCCACTTCCTGGGAAGCAGGGCCTCTGTATCCATAGCGGTTTCTCCCGGAGACAAATGTTGTAACAACAAACGGCCCCCTCCTCCTCCCTTCCCTTAGCTTTTATTGCAGAGCTGACGTCGTATGGTATGGAATATCCCCTTGGTCAATTTGGGTCAGCTGTCCTAGCTCTGTCCCCTCCCAAGATCCTGCCCACCCCTGGGGCCCTGAGCCTACTGGGGGTACGTTGGGGAGACAGCCTTGATGCTGTGTGAGCACTGCTCAGCAGTAGCCAAAGCACGGGTGTTACCAACACCTTTCTAGCCACCAATGCAACACACAGCCCTGTGAGGGCTGCTACGGGGAAATTAACTCCATCTCAGCCAGACCCAATACAGAGGATGTTAAATGATGGAAGCCAAATATGCTGGCAAGACTTACTTAAAAAATGAAGAAATATGTCAGCTAAGGAAATCTGTAGCATACTGACTTTGCTACTGAAGATTAAATTCTTAAGAAATAGATGAATTTGGTTTAAATCCTTCTGGATTTAAGTCTTGGGAAGACTTAAAGTCTTATATTCTCTCTTCCAAATAAATACTGTAGCCACAATTTGGTATGCTAGATTGGAAAAATTTAGGAATATGGTTAGTAGACTTCTTGAAGCTATTTTAATAGACAAAAAAGAAACTAGCAAAAGTGTAATTAGAAACGTCCATGTCTGTCTAATTGGGGAATGAGAGCACCTGAATGGGGGCGATGTATATACCCTTCTCCTACAGGCGTAGGAGGTAAGGTGTGTACAGTAAGCAAACACTGAATAATAAACAGCTTGGACCGCTCAGGCACACTATGAGATGTGATATGTGTGAATTTAAGCCCCATCAGGTTGGGAGGGCAACTGAAACCATCTGTTTCATATCATGGGTGAATACTCTGACTACAGAACTGTTGAACATATTAAAGCAGGAGAGAAGGCTGATCCTTCTGTTTTGTTTCAGAAGAGCTTAAAAAAAAAGGAAGAAGAGTATAGTTGCTTAACTTCAGGATAGATTTAAAACCAGGAATCCAGAGTGGAAGCAGATACGGGTATTTTCAGATGCTGACATAATGGCTGCCCCTTAGAGCTTAGAATTTTTAGAATATAATCACAAAGGATACCTAATAGTTATTTCCTTCTTTTGGGCTATGACTCGTTATTATTAGGTTATAGATTAGTTAGGTAATAAGTAAAAAAAAAATCTTGTAGCATTTGCAAAGTAATTCATTTTCTTCTGCCACTGTTTCTTTACCCCAAGCATACAGAATTTATATTTTTTTATGCTGATATTCAAAACTACAGTAATTTGTTTCACTCATGAACTGTAGAACGAATCTGTAGTAATCTACCATACAGAGGAAGAATGCTGTCATTCAGACCTGTACTTCTGAATCAATGAGCTTAATTCTGCAAGGTCTTATTTAGTATCAATACATTTAGTATAAATTAATTTAATGGGAAATAAATGAGAATGGTACTGGTCTCGTTATATATGTGCAAATTTCAGCAAAGATAGTTCAGGAATCTTACTAGTTTTCAATATCCAACTTCTTTTTCTCTTAGAAACAAAAATCACAGTAGGAATATCGTTTCTTGGCATCTGAATTCTTCATTTATTGTTTTGGTCAAAAAAATACGACACATCTTTCATACTTTCAGAGTGTCAAAGGAAATTATGCTTATCTTAGTGAACAACATTAAGTTTGAAAAACGTTAATTTGAAGCAATTTGTGTTGAAGGTTATGCTCCTTAACTGGTAACGTACACAGAGATGTACTGAGCCTTGTTCTTTCACCATAATACAACTATTTTTAGTTAACAATATACAATTTCAGCTCTTAAAGTCAATTTATAATTTGCCTGACTTATTTATAGGCCAAGTTCATCTCCAGTCATGATCTGATACTTTAAAGTTTGCTTCTAAAAACATTTTATCCCATATTAAAATATGTTCCCTGGTAGCAAGACAAGTTAAGACTATCCTGTGAATACAATCTTCATAAATTCTTCATCAATCTTCATAATTTTTTAAAAAATCTAATTGAAACAATAGTATGTATCATTTAAATACAAACATTTTTTTTAAGTCAAAAAGATCTATGTGACCTTTTAGGTCTATGGAGGTAGGTGTTGTCAATGTTTCTGAGAGTATTAAGCGTTTAGCAACATTGCAAATTAAGACTTTCATTAACACAGGAGCACCTCTGGTATGTAACCACAATTTGCCTGTCTAAATCCTCAAAACTCTACTCTAGCCCTAGAGATTTCTAAATTCTCTACAATTAAGCGAACACCTCAGTTTCTGCTGTTGACCATATACAGAACTGCTTGCCATATGTTTTGTCTGAACTGCATGTTGAATTCCTTTTCTGCCTCACATACCTTCAGTAGGCATGTTGCCTGTGCTCTTCCCTGACTTCTAAAAGATGGTGGAGGGGGGTGTTCCCGTTCAGAAACTGTATCTTAGTGTGGGAGCTCTGCTTTAAATCTCTCTTTTTGCTTACTTGAAAGTGGGCAGTGGGAACAGGGTGTATCTTGCTATTTGGAACTGGGATAGTCTCTGTTGGATTTTCCCCAGTCTCTTTTACTGCTCCTGCTGTGAGAAAGACTAATTTTTCACGGTATGTCTACACCAGCGAATAGCACTGAGGCACAGAATCATATGCTAGCAAACAATATACTGGTCACATCTGTATTAACAAGAAGTGCAAGTCAGTAGCAGCAGATCAGTAAAATAAAAGAATTTATGCTGAAGACACAGTGATCACCCTGTTTGGTGGTGCCATATCCTTTGTCCTCACATCTTGTTTCATGGGGTAGATTCAAATTCTGGTTTTGGTTCCAGGAAGCAATCAACTACTTTTATGAAACGGATCACCTTTTGTAGCACTGAAGAGTGCAAGCCAGTGAGGTTATCACCCTTCTGAGAGCTGCGGCTCAGCTTCCTGAGTGTCCTACATCTTAGATAAGTTCTCCGAGAATTAGTGGCCTTTAGTGAGACCACCTTCATCTGAGAAAGAGATAGTCTGCCTTTGGTGGAAGTACCTACTTTCAAAGGATTTTTCTGCCTTGTATCCTTAGTGGAGATGAATTCTTCCCTTCAGCTCAGTAGCCACTAGTTAGTGTTGCCAAAAGGAAGCTACTGCTTCCCCCCTGACTGCTGGGAATCTGTCTCCTTCCTGTGCTCAGGAGTTTGATACTCATTCTAAAATGAAGTCATCCCCACCATTGTAGCTGTAAGTCTATAGAAATGGTGAAGAAATATGCACTGAATTATGCACAAGGTAGGAAAATTGCCAGTGGTGTTTACATTTTATTATTTTTTTTGCTATTTTATAAACATTTTTATATGGTGCTACTCATTAATTAACAGTATTCTACATAGATTACTCAGCTCTGAGAATACAAGCCTCCAGATATCTACAGATTTTCCACATTATTCTCATAATCTTAATTTTAAAATATTTATCACCTTATTTAAATATTATCCTCTTTACTAAAACTGTGGTTGCATTTGAGCACTTTGTCCACCTCCTTAAATGTTTAAAAACCTAAGTCCATAATATAGAACCATTAAGATCTTGAAAAGGGCCACTGAAATGCACTTTAAACCTGGGGGTTTAAAACATTTCTGGGTTTCTCTCTTCTTGTCTTCTATACATAACATTTATCTTACTTTGTTCAGTAGTATTGCACAGTGAACTAAAATACTTTTACATTCTAAAGCTAAATTCCTAATTATGTATGAGGCAAACTAGGGTTTTAAATTCCTGACAATATCTTCATCATCCATTTTTGCTTACAGTGACAGCCAACAGTTTCTCCCAACATTTTATCTTCAAATCGCTTTTAAGCTACATAATGATTTAATTTAAAGGCTTTTTCTTTTCCTTTTTTTTTTTCCTTCTGGTAATTTATCATTAAAGACTTCTCATTTTTCCTACTAAATACTTGCTGCTTTTTTTCTTGGTTTTCTTTCATTTAGTACTTTTTTCTGGGCTGGACACAGCAGAATATCTTTTACATTCAGCTCAGATCTATATGAGTAGTCTAAACTTACTTCTTTCTAAAATTACTTCTTTCTAAAATTGCTTCTTTCCTGTTTTTCTGTTTTCCCTTACTCCATGTCTCTGCTGTTTTTCGATATTTTTAGACAAAGTGCAACATTGAATGATACATGCAGAAAATGGAAATACTACATTAACATTTCCTTTTAAGATGAGAATGTTGTTTTTCAGAGGACTAAAATGTTGCTATAAGCAAAAATTTTAAACCCACAAACTAATTTGTACTTTCTCTACACATGCCCAGGTTTCCTGTGTATCTCTGCAGAAAAGAGTAGCAAAGCAGTTTCCACTTAGCCAGCCACCAATCCTATGCAATAATTGATCAGGATAGAAATGACTAGTGTGTAAAATTAGCCAACACAGGGATTTGTCCAGCTGTGAATAACAAGGCAGTGAAATAATAAAGATATTGTTCATCTGCATGTGTATGTTAACTAATGGAGAGGCTGACACACAACACGTACTTTAGAAGTATTCATCTTGTTCAAATTTTTATAAATACTCTGTTGGTTTATTATTGATTTCTAATGTTTCCACTCCTTATCAGTGAAGACTTTTATATAGAAATTTGGTGTTTACAGGGATGTTTCTAACAAGTATCTGTGAAAAATATTTTTGGGATTTGTCTGGTGATGGTCATTAAGTTCCAAAATAATTGGAAGACATTTGAATTTTCCCCCTTGGAAGCATCAAGCAGCAGGGTTGAACAGACATCATTACTTGTTTTGCAGAAAGGAATATTATATTACCTGCAGATAGTCAGGAATATGATGTGCCACATAGGAATATCTTCTAAGAAGATATTGAGTGCATTCATATTTGTCCTTATCAGACATTCAGTGATCCAGGCACATAGAACTTGCGTGACTCAGAGAAAATGGAAC
This sequence comes from Pterocles gutturalis, assembly GCF_000699245.1. NCBI lineage: Eukaryota > Metazoa > Chordata > Aves > Pterocliformes > Pteroclidae > Pterocles > Pterocles gutturalis. The sequence goes on along the minus strand of NW_010141411.1, from coordinate 14,778 downwards.
CAATGCACGTTATAGGGTTTACCTATACTTCATCAAACCGCAGAGTATATGATTGACGGCATTATCAATAAAGGAATAAGGCTATGTGCAGTACAGAATTTGGCATTTGAGAGGACAAGAAAGAAGCAGAAACAAGGGGGTACAGGAAAAATTATAGTAAATTGTTGGAAACTACTAGAAAAATACTGTTGACATTAATAAGGCCAAGAGTAAAGATGACAGATAAGAGACCCTCTGGAAAATCTTCAGAGCTATCTTTACTGAGAACAAAGGAAACACCTTTTTGAACTCTTGTAAATCAGGATGACAAAGAGATAAACCCATAGCATAGTCCTTACATGTGAGAACTTTAAACTTAGAGGTGCAGCCTCTGTTGCTAAAGTAAAAACAGAAAACGCATTTCATTCTTTCATAAAATTAAGGGAAATGGTGTTCTATTTCAGTAAAGATGCGAGTTATATTCCACTTGTTCCCGTTTTTTCCAAGGAATACTTAGTTTACTGCTTTTCTGATTCATTACTTTCTCCTTTTATACAGTGACAAAAGTGAAAAATACAATGGATATAATTTATTTCCATTAAACAATAAAATTTTTTGAGCTCGAACAAGCAAAAATAATTATAATGATTCTTTACAATAGGATTTTTTCTTAGTTTTAATAATGTTATAAAAATTTAGAACCCTACTTTTGTCTGGAAATACAAACCAAGACCACTAGCAACCTAAGTTAAATTTTACAGTCCGTAAAACTGAAGTCATAACTTTTGTATTGATTCAGCAAGCTGTCTAAATGTCAATGTTAATCTCAACTTTCATATATTTTGAACCAGAGAATGTTATCAACCCTCTTTGTTGTGGACATAGTCTTGAAAATGTCAGCTGATAGTCAGAGATTTAAGTTATGTTCCCTAAAGTGTTATCCATAAATGTTATATCCCTGGCTACTGCTCTGTTGGATGAATCTGTTTCTTAGGGTGGAATAGACATGCAACCTCCCCAACAAGCCCATCACAATAAGAACCATAAAAGCTATTCCTCCTGTAATATGCTTTGTTCTTTACTGATAAAAAAAATGTCTGACCGCAGCACCCAGGCAAGCAGGCCTGGGAGTAGCTCTGTAAGTACGAGGAAGACTGTAATATGGGTGCCTATATAGATTTCACTCACAATCTGCTGCTTTCTAGATGACATAAAATTTCCAAAAAGTACAGGAATGATAAGACGCTATCTTCAACATACGCATAATTTTTAAACTGCACAGCATCTTAAAAATGTTCTGCTAAAATTGATAATAATGTCTTTCTAAATTCTGAGCATAAAGTTAGCAATGTAATATACAATAGGAATTTTTATGGTCATCTTCAGAATACAGTTGAACCCCAGGTGTAAAAAATCTCTCATGAAGTGGCAACACATGCCAACAGAAAAATTAAATTGAAGTGTATAGATGAACGTTTTCACTTGCTGTGGGTGAGATCATTTAAGTTTTTAAATCTTAGTCTAATAAAACACAGTAGCGTTAGGGAATGAATAAGATCATACACAACAGTACAACCACAGCACTGAGATTTTAAGAAATATTTTATGAGAAATATTAAAAATCCAGCCTAAAACTGTTGATTATGTTCTACAGGAAAGCAATAGTTCTATCCTAAACAATAATTATTGTCATTCTTCTTCACACAGAATACCAACACCACAATGGCTTTAAGATTGAGACCTGTGGACCACAATTGATTTATGGGAACAGTAACAGTAAAGGACGTTACATTCCCATCAGTTTTGCAGCTGACTGTCTTATGAGAAAACAGAAAGATCTACCTTGATAAATATTTTAAATCTTTTTTACCCAGGAGTTTTTAAGCTCTCTAAATTACAATATCAAGGTCTACAGGGAGGTGTTCTGCATATGAAACACACATACAATTATAAATTTTTTTCTGAAGGATAATGGCAGGATAAGGACTCTGAAAGCCATAAAAGTCTGAAAAATTTTAGAAAAAAAAGGAAAAAAAAAATAGATCTCATAAGTTTCTTGGGGATTGTACAACTCAGCTGACATTTCCTGGAGAATATTTTGCCTTTAAGTTACATGACCTTTCTGTATACAATACCAACCTTTTCAATTTATCCAGTCACTAAATACTTGAAGCTAAAGTCTCTCCTCATTAAACAAATGAACATAAATTTTGTCACTAAAAAGATACTTTTAATACTAAACATTAAAATGGCAATTTAGACCCATAAAGAATGTCTTGATAAGCTTTTATACAGGTGCTATTAAGGACCTAATTACATCATAATTCGTACATTAAAGTATCTAAGGTTTAATTACAAAATCTACTTGAACACTTTTTATCTTATTGTCTTTATCTATAATTTCACCATGTTTTTAGATGTGAACAGGACCAGAACTTCTTTTCTGAAAGAAGCTTTGAATAAGCAAGATTTGTTTAAATTTTTATTTCTATGCAAGTAATACCAGATCCTAAAAATTCTATACTAATTTTTAAAATACAAAGTTATAAGAGTTCAATTTAGAAATCATTCACATTCCTAAACTTCTGAAGGAATCATTACTATATATCTTTCTGTGATATTATTCTTAGAATAGACAAAGCTTCTTTTTTTCCTGTGTGTAAAGGAATTCCACAGAATAATGTTGAATTGCAAAAGTATAGAATATCTACTACTTTCGACCTTCTCAACTATGCACAAGATATTTATATGGCAGCAAGACACAATAAAATACTACGTATCAAAGACACTCCTGCTATATGTGTGCCATCCTCCCGAACAGAAAGCTTCACTTAAAGCACCTAACAAACACATATGATTCAAGAGTCACAAGTTGTTTACCACTGGTGTAGATGATGAGAGTAGTATGATGCATCACATCATGCTAGATTTCATTTTAAAATAATTTTAAAAATTAGTAAATCAAGCCTTGTTCTGATGAATAAAATTAGAAACAGTGTATATTTTTTATGGTGTTTATAAAATTCTGTCTTACAACACAATTCATGAGGTGAAGAAGATAGAAGAAATAGAAGACAATAATGAGAATACTAATCTTAGCTCCAACTTCCAGCCCTATTTTTATGATCAAAGCACTTGTTTTACCCTGTAATTGCTGCTATTTGTAGTCAATAGTTAATGCTTCTTACCTGGAAAAACCAACAATCTTAGATCTACAAAGCAGAGGAATGCAAAATACTTTTGTCTCTAATGGGAATCATTAGTCTCCCTTCTGCTGTTATCTTTGATGAATAACATATCAAAGAAAGTAATTGTAATTGTATTGTTCTTTCCTTAGGAGATTTGCAACAAATAGTTATACAGGTATGAGTTCTGACCAAGCTTGGCACAGAGTCATAGCATGCGTTGGCTTATGAATATTTATTTGATAAACTTATCTATTAGAGAGAAGAAAATAAACCAAGAAAAACTGTCATCACTGTCATTAACAAGATTAAACATTATTGCTACAGTAAGAATTAAGAAAACCCTAAGCCCTACCAAACAAATAAATCTTTAGCATGAATGGGATTTAGCATTAGGATTTTATAAAAACCATAAAAAAAATTATTCATACTTCTACCTAATAACCAAAGTTCCTGGCTATTTTGGTGGTGTTTCAAAAATCTTAAACTGGTTTTCAAATTCAGGTTTTTTTCTTTAAACAAAAGTAAACTATATTTAACTGATTATAAAAATGCATGATTTATACAAAAGTAAGAAAACATATCTCTCTGAAAGTTCTGAAGTTTTACCTGGAATGAATACTTTTCAAAAATGGAACAAGAATTTTTCAAAAATAACATTTTTTTCTATGGAGCAAATCTCTAATTTAAATACAAATCATGACACACCCATATTTAAGTGAAAGCACATGTTATTGTTTCCATCTGCATTTCCATATTAACACATACTGGTATCTTCTCTTTCTTAGCACTAACCTGGCTTCCTTTTGTCCTTAAACCTGAGGTCAGAAGTACCTTTATTTTACAGATAGTGTGGTAGTAGTGATTGCAAAAGAATATATATTTTTGACTGGTGCACTGTATAGAAGGTGTACTATTTTTTAATGGGAAATCTAATAAGGCTAAATTTTGTACTAAGCTGTGCTTGGAATACATTTATTTACTTCTTCATTTAGCCTTTTTCTTACCTACAATTATTTCTAAAGACTGGTTCTAAAGACCTCATTTTACAGCAAGATGATTTAGAAATATTTTGTGTGGTTTGAGAGCAAAGTACAGTTTTAATCACAGTTTCTTGCTGAAACTTTTTTTCATTGAAATTTACTTTCTTATATGAAAGCAGACAATTCTCAGTTTTGTTTTTTTTTTTTTTTTTTTTCTTATACTAATTGGATTAGGGTGTTGAAATAGAAGATTTGTATACACCATCACCTAGTTAAGAACAGAAGCATAGAATCATAAATAAAACTAGGTGGGAAGGGGCTTCTGGAGACCATCTGGTCCACTCCACTACTCAAATCTTAAAGCTACCTTTGGTTGCTCACGGCCTTAAAACAGGCCACCTAAAAGGTCTGTTGAACTATGTATCTTCATGCCAATAACAGGGAATACATAACAATAAGACAAGTAGATAGTTATACTTACCATGAGTTGTCTTCCAAGAACAATGAAACCATAGTTCAGGCACTGTTTGAGATACAGGTATTCTGACAGATAATGCTTTCCACTCTCTACCTGGAATAATTCTCTTAGTCCTATCATCTCCATAGTGACCTACAACAAGAGCAACATAGTGATTATATAATTTAAGATTGAGTTTAACTGCTATGGACTATGTGACAGAACATTTGGACTGACACAGAAATTATACTTGCTGCATTTCTTTCTTAAGATAATAGCAGTATGGAGTTGTTTCAAAAGATTAGGGTATGTCTAAGGGCCTAATGGAGCTTATCATTATTTAATAAACTCTAAAGGAAACAAAAATGTGCCTGACTACAGAAATTATACAGAAACTCATTTATTTTGTGAGCTTAGTTTTTCCAGGCACAGCTCTTCAAGCTGATGCACAGACAGGAGTCATGTCTAGCTATTTTAGAATCTGGGCAGAACACAGGACTGTCTGCATGTTCCTTTATAGAAATGTTTTCTATTGGTATATCTCCTTCAGACACAGGCACTATTTTGTCCCTCCTTAAATATCTCATGCATTCATTGCAAATATAAAATTTAGATTATGTAAGTAGGGTTGCACATCTAATTTCAATAACATTGTTAAAGGATGGCTGTCTTTTCCCAAGGACTGAGGTTTTTTTTAAAACAAACAAACAAAAAAACCCAAACCACAACTTTTCTTAAAGTTAATGTTTGCAGATACTCTTCAAAGGGTAAACCGATTATAAAAACTTTAACTGTGTTAGACTACTTCCCATTTGTTACCAATATTCTTTACAGGTGAAATGAGAGTAATAGAAATTTCTGTTAGATATTTAGACTGCAGAAGAGAGGTTAAAAAAGCAAAAAAATCCTGTAAAATAGATATTTGGCATTAAGAATCATGCCTTTGAATTACATCAGTTTTATGCTGATGAAAATTCTTCCTAGAACTATTAAATTTGGACTAAATTTAGCAATTTTCACAAGTATTTTCTAGAGAGAGGGTGACAAAATAGTTGATGATTTTGGATCTAGGACATGATATGATTTCTCTCTGTCACTCAGGTATTAAACATGAATTATAGAACGTGATTACACCTGTCACCTTGCCTGAAGCAATGATATTAAGGTTTTTACGGAGCTATCAAAAATCTGCTGTGTCAGAGATTAACATGATTTCAAATTATTATCAAGCACATGAGGATAATACTTTGAGTAAAACATGTTTGAAGGAACATGGGAAATATAAAGAAGCTTCCATAGTGTCAAAAGGTCTACTTAAATGGCAGTTGTTACAAAAAAAATGTAGTTTCAATTTCACTCCAAATTTTTTATTGATGAATACATAACTTTATTTTTTGACAGCATAGGAAAAGGTATTGCAGGATGTTTTAAGAAAAGTTTTGACTTAAAGCAATTCTGTAGAAAAACAATATTTTCTCAGGTAAATGTAAAGTCAATGACTATAAGTCAGTATAGTTACAGGGAAGGTGAAGAAAGATTCTGTTTCCTGTCACTTAGTAATTCTAAGACCAAACTTCAATTTGTGAGAAAAAGACTAGGCTGGTTTCTTTGCTTGCTTTTTTTCTCTTACCATCATCTATTGTTCTGGCATATTCAGCTTGAAAACCAAAATTTTTATCAGAGTGGTGGCAATAACACTTTTTAATTAAGCTAAACTGAAGTGAGAATGTTGCATGAGACAATCAGTAAATAAGACCATAGTAAAACTGAACATACAGTCACTAAAGAGTTCTAATACCTTTCAACACATAAGGACACTCAAGACATATTCATTAGCTGATCCCTATTCATGAGCTTTTCATGATCAACCTGTTAAGAAACAGGTAGATAAAACTGAAATAACTATAACAACACATCTTTGTATCAATAAAATGTCATCTTTATATCAACGAAATATACCAGTATCTCGGGTCTAAATAAATCTATGGGCTAGCTCCTCTGTTACACCGAATAGGTGAAAGCAACCAAACACACTCAAAGTCTTTTCAGAAATTGGATGTCTTAAATTTCTAAGTGTCTTATTAGATCAGAATCACCATGCTTGTTTTACAGATTGGAAAGAGAAGGTGTGATTCTCCTCAGCTAAATGTACCTACCTGAAGGTTAGGTGCTTTTACCTATCTAGTCCCATACTCATCTTTTGCATTCAGAGATGAGAACTATACACTTTCACAAAGGTGAAGATAGACCTCTGAATTAGGGAGTGACTTATCAATTGGAGACTGAAGCATGATCATGAGTTGCTCTTGAAAGACTGTGGGCTATAGCAGGAAGATGGGATACACTTACCAAAAAGGGACAAGGACATCTGAACCAATAAGTTGGCTAACTTAATGAAGTGGTCTTTAAACTAGGTGCAATGGGAAGTGGAGTCCAAAGTCTGGAGACAAGTGAGGACCTAAGCAACAAACTGAAAGTGTGCATGTAATGGAGCACAGGAGAAGGTGCCCACACTCCCATCAAAGACCAAGGGAAGATGCAGATCTCAAGTACCTCCAGTGTTCCTGATGAGGCAAGCAAGAAGAAATAGAACTCCATGTGCAGTCACAGAGTCAAAATGCAATTGGAATTACAGAAAATCAGTCATATTGTTCATAATTGATATATGGAAATAGGCAAGCCATTCAGGAAAGACAGAGGGTAGAAGAAAAAGGCTCACTTTCTATGTAAAAGACAAGCAGAGGTTAGCTATGAAAAAGAGGAGAGATCCACTGAGTGCCTTTAGGTCAAAATCAGAGGAATCGCCATCAAGGGGCACTTCGTGGTGATGGTCTGCTACAGGCCACTCAGTGAGGAAGAAGTGGCAGGCAAAACCTTCCCCAGACGATTCAAATTAGCCTTGGATCTGCACACTTTGGTTCTCATGAAGGACTTCAGTTATACTGATATTTGCTGGGAAAGCAACACAGCAGTGCATAAGCAATCCAGAAGATTTCTGGAATATGTCAAGGACAACTTCCTTACGCAGTTGTTGCATATGTCAACTAAGAGTGATGCACTTCTAGACCTACATATATGGAAGATTTGTTTCAAAACGTGACCATCAATGGCAGCCTTGTGGCTCTGACCATGAGATCACAGTTTTAGGATCTTACAGAGAACAAGAAAAACAAGTAAAACCTGGATTTCAGAACAGCAGATTTAAGCTTGCTCTGGGAGTGGTCCCTGGGGGTCTGCCTTGGAGGGCAAAGGAGCTAAGGAATACTGGGAGATTTTCAGAAACAGCTTTTTTTAAGGATCAGTCCACTGACTGTCAGAAAATGAACAAGCATAACATAAAAAACCAGACTAGTTAGAGTTAGTAAAAGAACTTAAAAAAAGCCCAAACCCCAAGTCCTAAACCAACCAAAAAACAAAAACCAAACCAATAAAAAAAAAAAACCCCTAAAACCAAAGCAACTAAAAACTCCACCAAAATAAAACAATATCAAAATGAAACAAAGAAAAAAAATATGAGAAAGGGAGGGACAGGATCCAGAAGAGGTATATAGAAATATTGCCTGAGCATTCAAAGGTGCCATTAGGAGGCCAAAATCTCGTCTGGAGCTCAAATTGACAAGAAATACATAAAGTAACAAGAAAGGATTCTGTACGTATGTTAGCAGCAAGCAGACAGACATACAAGGAACACGTAGGTTCACTTCTGAATGGGACTGGCAAGTTACTCACAAATAGCATAAAAAAAGGTTGAGTTACTCAGTGCCCTCTTTGCCTCAGTCTTCATGAGTAAGGTCAGTTTCAAAGTGTCTTTGCCAAGAGGCAATGATGAAACAAACAGCAAAGAATGATCAAGTAAGAGAACATCTGAACAAATTGGACATAAACACTCCTGCAGGGCCTGACAGGATACATGGTAGGGTGCTAAGGCTTATCTGTCATCCTTGAAAAATCATTCTCTATCATCTTTGAAAGGGTCATGGACACCAAGGGGAGTCCTGAATGATTGTGAAAGGGAAAATAACACATCTATCTATACACAGGACAAAAAAGAAGATCCAGAAAACTTCAGTCACTGGGAAAATTAAGGAATAGATCCTCACGGAGATATTTCCCAGAACATGAAGGACAAAGCAAACAGCAAACAGTGATAGGAAAAGGCAACACAAATTTACCAAAGGTAAATTATGCTTGACCAACGTGATTGTCTTCTGTGATTAAACTATTTGCTCGGTGGATGAAGGAAGAGCTGTGGATGTTGTGAATCTTGATTTTAGCAAAGCATCTGATATGGTATCCCACAATAGCAGGGTTCTTGTTGACAATCTGGTTAAGATATGGATTGGAAAGACAGACCACACGATAGGTGGAAAACAAGCTAAATTGCTGGGTTCAAAGGGTGGTAGTTAATGGTTCAAACTGGCACTCATTCATGAGCAGAGTTGTTCAGAGGCTGATACAGCATCTTTTAGTATCCAGTATCTTTATAAATGGTCAGGATTATGAGATTGAGTGCACCCTCATCAACTTTGCAGATGACACCAAGCTGGTAGAAGAAGTAGATATATCAGAAGGAAGAGTCATCATACAGAGAGACTTCGACAGGATGGAAAACTGGGCCAGCAAGAATCACACAAAAATCAACAGGGACAAGTATAACATCCTGTAACAGGGAAAGCACAACTTCAAGCACCTGCACATGCTGGTGTATGAAAAGCTGAGGTGTAGTTCTGCTGGAAAGGCCCTGGGGAGCATGGAGGTGAGCAACCTGGTCATGAGCCAGTACTGTGTGCCATGGCAGTAGAGAAGGCAAACCATATCCTGAACTGCATCAGTGAGAGTACAGTGAACAGATCAAGGAAGGTAGTTCCTCAGCTCTGCTTGACACATGTTAGGCCGCACCAGTTTCAGTCTCCCCAGTCCAAGAGAGACATTGAAAAAATGGAGAGGATAGCAGGAAGGGCACCCAAGCTGATAAGGGTTGGAAAATTTGACATATGATGAAAGATTGAAGGAATCAGGTTTGTTCAAAGCAGAAAAGAGAAAGTTTAAGGGGACTCTAATTACACCCTTCCAATACCTATAAACAATTATAGAGGAGGTGGAGATTCCCTCTTCATGAGGATACATGACGACAGGGTAAGGGGCAACAGGCACAAGCTAATTCAGGGAAAATTCTGCCTGAAAATAAGAAAAAAAATCTTTATCATGAGAACAATTAAACATTGGATTAGGTCACCCAGAGAACTGGTGAAATCTTCCCCCCCTGGAAATATTCCAAACTCAGCTTGATGGGACCCTGGATAACTTAATCCAAGGTTTTGCTTTCAAACAAAGGTTGGATCAGATGACTTCCAGATGTCCCTTCCAACCTAGACTTTTCTATGATTCTGTGATACCTGCAAGAAATAGATCTTACAACTAGAGATGATGAGAAGGTGAAAGTATGTGTCTGACACAAGTGTGACCCTTGGTAATAAGCCCTTCTAAAATTCACAATATATTTGCTCAGATTTGGTGTCACATTAACAGACTTTTAGTGTAAATGCATTTCAAAGGTTCAAAGGCAGGCAAAGTTGTTGGGGTTTTTTATGCTCTTGTAAATCACCATGGTAACACTCTTACGTAAAGCACCCTTGTCATAGCAAGAGGTATGATAACCTCTCTGGCTTCAGCTTTCAAAAATTAGGCATCTAATCTGAACTAGCCATCCAGGATCTCATTGTAATTAGTGTAGAGAGACAGATGTCTCTCAAAAGAAAGATTCTAGACAACTATCACAAGCCAGATGCCTATAATTTAGGCACGACTAAAATTAAGTGAGATGAATTGCTTTTTGAGTGACATACTCAAGGAAAAGTGACTGTGTCTTGCATAATAATTGGTTCAGAATTTTTCTGAAAAGGAGTAAGTCTGAAAAGGGATGAACCATGTGCAGATTCATGTTCTTACTCCAAGAAAATAAATCAGTTCAGATATTTAGGTTATGTTTTTCTGTTAGTCGTAAGACACCATGGTCCTAAGACCATTATGGGCCTATACAGAATCTTCTAGTAATGGAACAAAAATCTCATTGAGCAGAGAGAGAGGTATAACAAATTTAAAAGTCTTTGACAAGAGAAATGTGTTGGCACTGGGAAAAAGAAACCATAACAATTTTGTGCTGAATATTGTGGCTAGGTTTAATTTGTGCTATTCCAGACTTCTGTGCCCTTTTAGTACTCTTTTTATACCTAGCATACCAGAATTTAGTACTGTTTTATAGTATAACAATTTTGATGAGTTTTAAGGGGATATTCAATTTTTGAAATGATCTGTGACTTATTTAAAAATAGAATAAACACTTTAGCATGGAATAGTCCTAGCCTTGTGAACTTGATTTATTACTTGCCAGCAGCACTGCACCTAAGTTCTTATTTAAAATATGTTGTCCACTGTTGCTGCCTTAACTCCTTCAGTATTTTAATGTTATTTCAAGGGGAGCCAGAACTGTTTGCCTTGGGCTGTCCACATGACTATGGTCCTCTGCTTTTCAGATCGACTCCTGAGGCAAGAAATATAACCATGGCAAATCTTTAGAAAAAATACTTTATTGGCTCCAGACGTATCTGCCTTATTTTCAGGAATAAGTATAAGGCAAAGCCCATAGAATCTGTGGTTGCATGGATCATTGGGCTCAAAATGCCGTTAGTACTACTCCTGATTTTTGGAAGGGTGTGTGGAACATGGAGAAAATGACAAAATGAAATCTCTAAGTGCTGGACAGTTTTGTACATCATTTTATCTCAGTTACCTAAATGGCAATTCTAAGAAATATTTTTAAAAGATACCTGTTTTGTGGATTCTACACTCTTGAAAACATTTTTGTGTTGTCATCCATGTGCAAAACAATGCTTATAATTACATCCATTCTGTAGTTTTCTTAGATATATACATATTCTCATCTTTGTTTTTTTAGCCAAATCAGATTAAGCTAAAGAAATGAGAAAAAAAATGTAGGAAAGAAAAAAAGACAAGAAAAAGAACAGTGCCTTTAGGTTGTTGAGTTTCTTAGCCAAACTGAAGATTGTATTATGATATATCTGTTCTTACATGCAAAACATTCTTTTGTAATAACTGAGGTCCACAGTTCTCTTGTAATCTATGCTGAGCAAATTAGCTTGTGAGCAAATGTTTTCTTAATGGATTTCTTCTTATAAGTGTTATTAAAAAGTATAAAAAAAAAGAGATAGAATGTAGAATTAATAACAAGAACAAAACTTTTCAATTATGGTGTGGTGGGTTGACTTTGGCTGGCCTCCAGGTGTCTACCAAGCTACTGCATCACTGCCCCTTCTCAACAAGACAGGGGGAGTGTGGTGGGTTAACCTTGGCTGGACGCCATGTGCCCACCAGGCCCCTCTATCACTCCTCCTTCAGCAAAATAAAGGGAGAGAACAAGATGAAAAACTCATGGGTCAAGATAAAAGCAGTTTAATTAAAGCAAAGGCCAAGGCCACACACAGAAACAAAAGGTAAACAAAGATGTTATTCTCTACTTCCCCTCAGTAAGTGATGCCCAACCACTTCCCAGGAAAGCAGAGCTTCAGTGTGTGCAGCAGCTGCTCCTAGAGACAAACACAATAACAAATGTCCCCCTCCTCCTCCCTGCCCTTCGCTTTTACGGTTGAGCTGAGGTCACATGGTATGGAACAGCCAATCCGGGTCAGCTGTCCCGGCTCCGCCCCCTCCCAAGCTGTGTTATAAACACCCTGCTGGCTGCCAGGGGGACACTCAGCACTGGGAGGGTGCTGTGGGGATACTGACTCCATCTCAACCAGACTCAAAACAGGGAGAAATTGTGATGAAAAACTTGTGGGTCAAGATAAGGACAGAGATCACAGATGAACTCAGAGTACCATTCATTTTAACAAAGAGAACTGGATGAGCACAAGGCATTCTTCTGGTTTTTGTATATTACAGAGTAAATTTAGAAGCACAGATATGAACCCTTACCAGCAATAGATCACAGTATTTTTATGGAGCAGTCTAAAACTAATGATCAGCCTAAATATAAAAGAGGTTTGTGTGTCTTTTCTTTGCTGGCTGCATCTGGTACTTGGAAGGTTTTTGTTCTCAAGTGTTAATTTGTATCAACAGAATATTTCATAATTGTTGTTGGGAGTTATTTGATAATATATTTCATTGTGTTTGAATTTTGACACAACCCCACAGTGCTGAGTGAAACTAAATATCTTGCCTCTGTGATCCCAATTTATGCAGATTGTGGAAGGCTGTTTAAATTAGCTATCTGTCAGCTACTTCATGTGACTATATAGGTTGCTTCTTTTCTGTGTGTGTGTGTGTGTTTGCAGAAGTAAATGACAACGTGTCTTTGCTTTTCCTTTGTGACACAGAGTGCCAGAAAATAGAATACTGTGTTCTCTTTATATATAACACTGACACATCCAAATGAATACTTGCAGTTTTTAGTTTTCCTGTTCTAGCTGCTAAATGATGAGTAATATGATATAAAAGCTATTGAAAAAAAAGTGTATTTATATATTGGCCTGTTTATACTATCTTTTATATTAAAAATCTACAAATATATGTTCTAATAATTTCTTAGAGTTGGTACTATAGCCATAAGAAAAATTAATTTTGCAGTAAATGATCTCCTGTGGTTTGGTAATACATGTATATGCCTTTAAACTCTTTATTTTATTACTCATTATTTTATCATTGTAGCATATTTAGTTTAGTAGGAACTGTATTTTTTCAAGGACAGGAATATGTCTTCTTTCTCTTCTGTCATGTCCAGCATTTCCAAATCTGAGTATTAATTACCTTCTCCTCCTGCCTCCCTCGAGGAAGTTCTCAAGAGGAATACTTATAAAAAAATTTTAAATACTATGAAAATAATAATTTCAAGGTTTTGAGATATCAGTCCCATCTGAGTATCAAATGTGATCTGAAATAGGTTATTCTCTTTATTAAACTCCTGTACATTTTACCTCCTGTTGCTGCACATTTTGATGGAGATTTAAAACTCCCTCTTCTGTTGATCAAGCCTTCAATGAGTGAGTTTATTATGAAGTTCAGAAACCCTCAAACAGAAAAGAATTCAAAGGCTTTTCACACTATGTTTAGATCCAGACAAGACTGCCTACAAGACAGCTGTATTTATTAGTGTTGATATCACAGCTGACTAGACCAGAAAATATATTTATATAGAAAAGAAAAACAGAAAAGAAAAGATATTAAATGGAATGACTAAGCATTAGTACACCTAGATGGTTACAGGATAGAATTGGATTCTATGAATGGGGATAATAGCATTCCCACTGACTTAAGAGGGCTAGGATGCTACCCAGCATTTAAGAACAGTAAAGATCCAATATTACACCAGAGGATGGAAACAATGTAATATTGTCTTCAGGCTTAGAAAGAGAAAGAAGACACTGTGTACAGTGAGAGAAGTATAAAAAAAAACTTTTGCAAGTTAGAGAGGAAAATTCATTTTAGATGGAAAAATATGTATTAATTTTCATTGATAATTTACTGAATTTGCTGCTTTGGCATTTCATCAGTTTTAAAATTCTTTTCTGTTGGCTGATAGTTTCAATTCCTTCTCCTCTATTACTTAACCTACTGTCGTGTATTTATTCTGCATGTGCATACTACAGCTACAAGCTAGGCTGATTTCCCTTTGTATTTTTGTGATGCCTTCTGAGACACTTTGAGGTGAAAAGAGCAATGAATGACAAACATAATGACAGTTTCCAGCAAAGGTAATAAACATTCTTTTTTTCCTCTCTCATCCTCTTTCCATTCTAAAATTCAGTAGAAACTATTTGGCTTAATATTCTCTCAAACTTTACAGTTTGAATTTAAAATGGGTTTTTGAAGGGAAGTTAAACAGAACTCTAAACTGTGCATAGAGTTTCTGTTGCAAGCTGCGGGCAGCGGGGCTGCAGGAGGGTCTCTGTGAGGAGAGGAGAGGCCGGGGCTGCCCTGTGCCGGACCAGCCGGCTCCAGCCCACCCACCGCAGGGCACGGCTCAGCCCCGCTGACAGGGTGGGGGTGCCTTGGGGAAATGTATTGAGGAAAGGGCAGAAGATGCCACAGGAAGAGGTGGAGGGGACAAAAAGAGTGAGAAACAGGAGGGAGGAAGGCAAGGTCGAGGAAGAGGAAAAGG
>NW_010141410.1:0-15990 GCF_000699245.1 Pterocles gutturalis | reverse complement strand
GGATGGCCGAGCCCAGAGAGTCGTGGTAATTTAATTAATAGATTAACAACGTTCCTGAAGATAAACAGCACAATATATTCTTGAACTGATAAATTAACTTAGTGTTTTGTAAACCATAGAAAACCGACAAAGTCTGCTAGTCGTCTGTGCAGTCCACTAGTCTCACCCTCCATAGTGCTTTCTTCGTTTCCTGACAGAAGTCCTTCCCGGTCACTTCATTTTAGCACTATAGTTGCAAGGCATTTGTGAGAAATTTTCGAAAGCTGTGTCACTGGACAGATCCTCTAGTCTGTCTTTTAGTCAGTAGGCATCTGGAGTGCACAGGGCAAAATACTTAATCTGGCCCAGCAAAATGAAACATAAATTGACACTCAGAATGATATATGGCCCAATTCATGGCTTGCAAAGAGGGACAGACTTCTGATTGGTTTTTCATTTGCAAATTTACTGGGACTAGGGAGTTTTGAGCTAAGACTTCTTTTCCATTTTCCCTTCTTCCAAGCCAACAGCACTCTAAGGTGTAGTACATACAAACAGTGTTGTAGTAGTAGCTGTGCAGGTGTACAGCTTTTCCAGGTGTATGGCAGTTGCATCCAGACCCTGAACATGTTTGGATTTTGACCAATACCTCAAGTTCTGGTTTGGAACAGAAGTATGTTAAAAATCAGCTTGACAGGAGGGAGTGGAAAGAGCAAATATTCCTTTGCTTTGATTTCTAGTATTAAATTTAGACTTCAGTCAGCAGAATATGAACCAGAGCTAAGCATTCTAGATTGGACTTTTTTCAAGCCTAAACAGAGTTGTTTGGCTGCAGGTGATAAAAACTGCAAAGTTTCAGTGCAGCTGAAGGAATCCTTTCCCCAGGGTCATGGACAGTTTCACCAGCTAGCCGAACTGCTACATAAAGGTTTCGGTTTCTTACATGGAGACACAATGGGCATCTGATGCCTGTGTAAGTACTGGATATTTGTTGCAGTTTCTAAAACTTTAGGGAAAAAAAAAAAAAAGGTAATTATTCTTCTCAGTCACAGTACTTAATAATAGGCTCAGATTTCTCACTGAAATTCTTGTGTGCTGTATGAACATAGCAAAAGGAAAATCAACCCTTATCCCAGAGAGCTCACAGGCTTGTATTATGGTTAGGTGCAAAAAGGAGGAAGAAACAAACCAAAGAAAAGAGGAGGATGAAAGAAGAAGGTTTCAGGGAAGACAAACATTGTGTGGGTGGAAAGCAGTAATTTCATCTCACTGCTCAGCTATAGAATTTTTAAGTCTTATCAACTTACCATGTCTTCTTTTCGAGTTAACAGTAAATCTTAAAATTACTTCAGTGAATGCAAGATTAGGCTTACTGTTTGATAAAGTTTAAAAGCTAAGTCAACCGAAAATTGATTTGAAGGCTGATCATGAGTGTACTAGGCAGAAAATTTTCTTTTGCACTCCTAGGTTTCAGTTCTTGGATGGGAACAAGAGTAAACTCACTTTGAAGACCTTATAAAAGCTGTCTCTGCAAAATCATTTTTGCTTTCATCTCAGAAAGAATATGATTCAAACAAACCACATTATACATTCTAGTTTCATAATGTTGAAAAAGAGTAGAAGTCCTTCAGAGAATCTGGCACCTAACAGTTGTTGCCACTGGAGTTGCAGACTCTACTTATGTAAAAACCTGCCAAAATATTGATTTTTAAATACATACATTTTTAAGCCTTATGTTGACATCACAGCTTTTCATTGGAATATAGGTTTCCCCTGTTCTGGCTCTCATGGCCATGCCACACCACTTAGCAGGCTTTAAACAAAGTAAGGAAGGCAGATAAACAAACTTGGGGAGGAACAGATTGTTTAGCTGAGATTTTAATCACGGCACTGAACTCCAGTGGATGGAGACAATGCTGCAAGAGCCGGTAGTTCTGAGTTCTGCAAGGGTAAACTCTGAAGTCTTCATCTTGCCTTTGAAAGCTTTCCTCTACACCTCTACCAGGACAGGACACAGAGAGAAAATTAAGGAAGAGTCCAGGTAGGAGTCTAGGAAGCAGAAGAAGCAGCATTTTTTCCAATTTACTCATTCTATTCAAGGCCTCTCTACTACTGGGATATAAAAGGAAAATAAAACAAATAATACTTCTTTATGTAAGGAAGAAATAAGCGTGAACATACTGTCGGCAGAAAGGGACTATTAGGGAATTCTTCATGCTTTGAAGTCTTTGGATTTCAGATGGTGAGTAGTATGATAGATGGATACATGGTGCGTACAGCCCATGAGTGCATGCAACCTCAATCTGAATCTTTAAAGGAAGCATCACAAAGCTTTAAAGAGGACAAATGGTTGCATCCCTGCCTCCTATTTTAATGATGGAAGGCCTCTGAAACCATAGGTCATTCTAGGAAAGCCTGTTATTAAGTCATAGAGATCCTGCCTGCGGAGCCTCACTTCAGAGCCCAGCCCTTTTGTTTAGGGACACCGACACCTGCACAGTCTTTCATCTTGGCACAACTCCAGATAGAGGGTTTTTCAGTTGAGCACCTCTGCACACCCTTCCAATCACTGATCTCTGTGTCCGTGCTGAGGACGGATAGAGGGCCCAGCAGTCTAGCACATAAAGCCTCTTTCTATGTTTTTCAGACCTATGATAATTCAGAGCTGAGATAAAAATAATGGGCATTAGCAGCCACCATGGAGTCCTTAACTCCAAGCTTTCACTGTTACAGAACTATGAAATTCTTCTTTTTATGTGAAACCAACAGCAGCAGCCAGCAGACATTCCAAGAGTGGAGATACCACTAAAACACAAAACCAAAGCCTCAAAATGAACAAGACATTGGGCGGTTATTTTCATACTTCCATCTGTAGCCAGCAGGCACATTTTGGTCCTCTCACTTCACATACATTACTGGGGACAGGACCCCTCATGCTCAGCCTCTGGATTGAAGTCATGTCGGCGGATGCCTGTTACCCAGTATAATTCAGTAATAAAAGATCCAATAAATTATCAACAGCCACAGTCCTTGAGTAACCCAGAAAATGGCACTTGCCTGAAACAAAACAAGCTGTACTGCAGAGAAGCCTTGTGTCTTTAACAACAGCACCAGAAAAATTTGAGGACATGGGAAATCAGCCAAGTTGATGTACCTTTTCAAGCATTTTCAAAGCAAATATTCTCACTCTCTAGGTCAAAGTAGAGGTACCTGAGGATTTTGCTACTCCTTTGTAAACACAGTGGAGCTTTGTCTGCCCCTCACACTTACTATCCCCAGAGCAGCTGCTCCTGATCTGGAGAGGAATTCATATGGACCTGATGCAAATACAGTTTATGGAGTGCTGTGACAAAGCAACCTGGAACTGTGTCACTGAGGGGAGTTATTTTTGCGTGTATTGTATCATAAAAGCTTTACCTCTTAGCTTAGCTGGCTCCTGCCCTTTCTCTGCTGCACTAGTGCCACTGTTGGTGGAGCTGCACCCGTGCTTCAGCAGGTCTCCTAAACATCGCACTTGTCGCGTTGTCTGATCTTGCTCTGAGCAAGTCTGCAGCTTGGCACTGGTGACCCCAGCAGCTGTTTGGATTATGAGCAGTACCTACAAGATGACAGTGTTGAGAAGTGACTTCCCTAGGTCAAGCATTGTATAAACACACGGTAAAAGACAACACGGCTTAAATAAACAGGGAAAGGATGGAAGAAATCCTCATTTAATAGGTGGAGAATAGAAGCACTGAAATTCAGTGATTTACTTCAGATCACACGGGGACACACAGACGACAGGAAGCACATGTCACCAGAATTGTTTGCTGCTTTAAATACAGGATGAATTACCAGCACCTTTCCTCACACAATCTTAAAAATTATCACTTCAAGCTCTGGGAATTCACATGTGAGATGTTTAGGTAGGGGACGCTGGAGTGCAGCTGCAAATGCTGGGATAGGACAGAGTCTGGTAGCAGAA
Source organism: Pterocles gutturalis (assembly GCF_000699245.1). Classification (NCBI taxonomy): domain Eukaryota; kingdom Metazoa; phylum Chordata; class Aves; order Pterocliformes; family Pteroclidae; genus Pterocles; species Pterocles gutturalis. The sequence continues at coordinate 12,047 of NW_010141410.1, read as the reverse complement.
GGTGTGCGAGGTGTCTGCTGTTAACTGGGACTATCTAGCAAGAAACAGGGGATTGTTAGAGCAGGCTTCTTACCTGTTGTGCTTGCTGATAAGAGATTCACTGCCACTACTGTCTCTTCTCCTTGCTACAACAACTAACTTCTCACCCAAGTCCAGTAGGAGAGCAGCTAGTTAATGGCGGGAAGGACAACAATCCCTGACCCCGACAAAGACCCCTACAGCCCCCCTCAACTGGTTAGAAAAGGTCTCAGCTGTGTGGCCATGCCTCTTACAAAAAACCTGTGACCCTTCTGAGCCACCTCTGTAAAAATCTAAGCCTGGAGGAAAATTTATTTTAAGTTTGTCCTAGCAATGGTCTATTTTAATCAGGATTGTTGCTGTAGCTGGTTCTTCTGTAGGAAGGGCATTAGACAACACAAAGCACTCTGAACTGTCAGGTAAATTATGTTAAAATCACCTGATTGCATCCAGGCTTGATGTTAATATTGCCAGCTGCCGTGAAATCACCCTGAGTCACCCCTGTGAAATGTGTTAAAGAGCAACAAGGAGAGCTGTGTTCGTGTAGCACTAGTCAAGAGACTTTGTCAGAATAATTAAAGCATTATTGCTGCTACAAGAAATGTGCCTATCTCTGGGCCTTGTGGTGGGATATTGTTCAGATTGTCCCAGCCTCACTACCTGGTTTCCTGATACGTTCCCAAAGAAACATTGCACACACCTTCGCTGGCCTTCACTGCACACACCTTCACTGCCCTCACCCAGGTGATTTTCTGAGCAAATGATCTGCAGTCTACCAAACAACAAAAATCAATGTTTTCACTTGATGCTTTCATTTCATTTGCACAAAGGCCCACGTTTCACTACTGACTGATTAAATGTGGTGGTAAAAGGTACAGTCTTGTGGATCTCAATAACATCATCGCATCCTTTTGAGGAGAGAACACTTGCAGGATGGAAGAGTGGATGCATTTAAGAAGCAGCTTTCTGTATTGGGTTTGCATGACAGGGTTTTGTAGCGGTGTGCTACAGGGGTGGCTTCTGTGAAAAGCTGCTAGAAGCATCCCCTATGTCCAATAGACCCCATGCCAGCTGTCTCAAAGACAGACCCACCGCTGGCCAAGGCCGAGCCCATCAGTGATGGTGGTAGCACCTCTGTGTTAACATATTTAAGAGGGGGGAAAAAATTACCGTGCAAGAGACACTGTAGCCAGAGAGAGGAGTGATAATAAGTGAGAGAAACAACTCTGTAGACAGTAATGTCAGTGCAGAAGGAGGGGGAAGGAGTGCTCAAGGCACTGGAGCAGAGATTCCCCTGCAGCCTGTGGTGCAGACTGTGGGTGAGGCAGCTGTGCCCCTGCAGCACATGGAGGTCCATGGTGGAGCAGAGATCCTCCTGCAGCCTGGGGAGGACCCCACGCCAGACCACGTGGATACCCGAAGGAGGCTTTGACCCCATGGGAAGCCTGAAGCAGGCTCCTGGTGGGAAGCCACTGGAGCAGGCTCCTAGCAGGACCTGTGACCCTGTGGAGAGGAGCCCAGGCTGGAGCAGTTTGCTGGCAGGACTTATGACCCCGTGGGGGACCCACACTGGAGCAGTTAATGGAGAACTGCAGCCTGTGGGAAGGACCCATGCTGGAGAAGTTCGTGGAGGACTCTTATGTGGGAGGGACCCCAGGCTGGAGCAGAGGAAGAGAGTGAGGGGTCCTCCCCCTGAGGAGGAAGGAGCAGCAGAGATAATGTGTGATGAACTGACCACAACCCTCATTCCCCTGTGCTGCTGGTGGGGAGGAGGTAGAGAAATCGACAGTGAAGGTTTTGAGCCCAGGAAGAATGGAGGGGTGGGGGGGAAAGTGTTTTTAAAATTTAGTTTTTATTTCTCATTATCCTACTCTGATTTGATTGATAATAAATTAATTTCCCCAAGTCAAGTCTGTTTTGCCCATGATGGTAATTGGTGAGGGATCTCTCCCTGTCCTTACCTCAACCCACAAGCCTTTTGTTATATTTTCTCTCCACTGTCCAGCTGGGGAGGGGAGTGATAGAGTGGCTTTGGTGGGCACCTGGCATCCAGCCAGGGTCAACCCATCACACTTTGCTATAGAGAAGCAGATGCTGAAGAGCAGCTTCAGTCCATGGAAAATAATAGGCTTCTTTTGTTGTTTTTTTTTTTTTTTAAGCCTTTTTAGATCTGGTAAAAGTGAAGACTACAGGATGATTGCAAAGTTTGTAAGAAGTGTCCTTGTAGCCTATAGAGGTGCCTGAGAGCACCTCCAGTGTTAGTCCAGTGAGCAATATGTTTTCTATATGATTCCTTAGTTCTGTGAAGGATAGTACTGCAATCCCACTGCCTACCACCTTCCATCATTCTCTTGTTGCAGGTGAAGCCTATGTAAGTCTGAACTGGCAAGAGATCAAACTGTTCAGCTGATTGCAGGTATATTTAACGTAATCATTTACAGCAGCTCTGATGCTGTATAGCACTATGTGCTATGGGTCAAAATGGATATTTAGAGCAGTGATTCCAGAGTCTGGCTGCCCTCCTATGTACGTAGCTATATTCTAAGATTATGCTATTTTATGTAAACTGCCAGTACTGTGTATAGTATTATGATGTCCTGTTGCCTCTAAGGATTCCCAGTATTGTCTTCTGTTGCAATGAAATTCTGTAAAACAAAGATGAAAAAAATGATGCTGTATTTACAACCAATAGAACATATGAATACTTGCTGTTTGGTAGCATAATGAAACTGCTAACTCAGGGTCTAATTCTGCCATAACAAATAGACTGAAAATACTATTAGTATTGATTAGTAGTTGATAATAATGCAAGGTAGAGCTTATTCTTGACTGAACTTGACTGTACTGCATATATCTGCACAAATTTTTCTATTTATTCTGAAAATAAAGGCACATAGTTTTGCCATGTGTATTCGTAAAATTATGTGCTTAAATATTTTCTTGAAACCAACTTAATCTTTAATATTTCCAAAGCACGCACAGTCCATCGTATGTCCTCCCTCTCTCTCTTCTTCTCCAGAGAGAGAGGGAGAGAAACACATCTTTGTTTGTACTGCACATATATGTATGAAAAATAAAATTCCTCGCTAGCAAGTAAATACAAGAACAATGTTGCTAGCAGCTGTTGAGCTTAAAGCCCAGTTGAGAACACTGCTCTGTTATGAGCTCTCAATGTTCTTCTCAACATCAGTAATCAACATGCCAGGACAATGTATTGTAAACCCAAATGCCCAGGCCAGGAGACCACAAAAGCTCTTCTGTCTTGTGTGAGGGAACTGAAAAGAGGCTTTTACAGTGCTGCAGAACGTGCTGGCAGACTGCGCCGGGTTCAGAGCCCTCAGTGTTCTGGAAGAAGTTTATGTACAAGGAGGGCAAATCTTGTCTAATCTGGGGTTAAGAAGCTACTATAACTGTTATTTTAAAAATTGAGAAGAATCATATGTATGTGCTGAAGACAACCATCAGATAATTCCAGGCTGCTCAGTAGCTGTATGAAGTGCAGTAGCTGAGGAACTGAAAAGGTCTTTGAGCTCATTCCAGCAGGAGAAGGACAGCTCCTTATCTACTCTCACCTATCATTTAAAAACAAACATACACCTATTTTCTTCTATTTTATAGAATAGTCATTTCTACAGTCAATCATTTTTGCAAGCAGCAAGATACAAAGCCGAAGAGTTTGATAACAGCAATGGTAGTTTTTCTAAAAGATGAAATCACAAGCTAGTAAGCAACCAGATCTTTGATTTTCACCTACGTTTGTAACTTTCAAGTTGTTGGAAGGAGTTAAGCCTCCATTGGGTAAAATGGTACCAAAGTTAAAAAAAAAAAAACCCTAACAAAACACTTCTGATTGCATTGTTCATCGAAAAAGAAAGGTACCTACTGGGTTTTTTAGGAAGTTTTGCTAGACATCAGTGGAAGCACTGAGCAACAATATGTCAGAGAGAGGAAGATCAGCTCAGCATATAGAATATTGTTTTTTGTAATTTTATTTTAAATGAAATTACATTCAGATATAGCCCAGCTATATTAGCAGAGATTTAAACAAATGTTTAAAGCTAACAAACTCCTGTAATTAATCTCTTAGCTTCACAATTTGTCACTGATATTGTTTATGAGCTCAGACTAAATTCACTCTTTTGCATTACTCAGATTCAAAATCACAATCATGTTAAAAAAATACAAAAATGTCTAAAATTTCACTTTCCAACCTAACTTGTAAGAATAATAAAACCATTAAAATGCCTTCATTAAAAAGCCACCTTGACATGATTTACAGCTGTACAATTTGTTGTTTAAAACAAGCCATATAGGATAAATATTCAAAGCAGTGCTAAAGATTTGAAGCAGAATTTTTCCCACTGCCCTTATGTAGACTTTTTTGGCTAAACTACAAATAAAAACACTTTGAAAATGTATTCTTAAATTCACCAAGATAAAAAAAAAAAAAATCCAAAATAACTGTGTCTGGGAGGGAAGAGAAAGCCATATTCTGTGGTGCCTGCTCACCCTCCAAATTCCCAAGATGTGGAATGCTACTGAAAGAAGGGGTTTGATGTCCTTGATATGTGACTAAGGCCTGTGTAGAAGTAGAAACATCCTGCACCTGACAAGGTGAGCAGTCTGCATGCTGGAAAAGAACTGAGTACTGCTGAGTAAGGCAACTGAGACAAAGTTTGGCTTAAGTGCAATCTGGTTAAGGCAGAGTAAGTTTTTTTCAAGTTGTTACTATTGCTTCCACTTCAAATCACTAGTGCACTAGAATGTGTTTAAGAGCTTTGCTTAAAAAGACCTGGAGCTGAAAGCTGGTTCAAAGTGATAAATCTAAAGAGATTCATTACAATGAGCTAGACCGTCCTTCAAAAAACCTTTTTCAGCTTCATTTTCTTACAACTCCACCATCCGAAGCTCTAAATGTATGTACTAACAAGACAAACTAACGTGAAGCACAGGCTTCTCAAAATATCCATCCCTTATTTGCCCCCTGCAAGACAAAGTCCCCACTGTGGATCAGGCATCATCTGACATTTTACATTAATGAGTGTGGCAATATTTTGTCCTAGTAAGTAAATCATGTCCAGTCCTACCCTTGCAACAGCTGTAGAATTAGTCCTTTATCAGGTCAAATTCTGCACAAAATTAGGCTGACCTTAATCTGAAGGAATTTCTTTGGCATTAAATTGTATTTTTAAGTGAAGGCAGCATTTGGCCCATTTTAGCACATTAAAATAAACTGATCCACAGCTTCTGTTTGAGTAATTCATAGCTTAAACAACGTATTGGTAGCACTTTCCATATTTACTACATGAAAAGCCCCACTCACCGCATTTGACCATACAATTATCATTCATCCTTTCCAGTGCTACGAACTTCTAGGTTATTCACAGAAATATATCAAAGCTTAGGAAAGTGTAACAACAGATGCGTCATATCACATCTGCTTATGCTTAAGTTGCATAAGCTTATGCTTAAAAATATTAGAAAACAGCTGGGGTCTGGTCATTCTTTGGTTAGAAGCTGAAGCCTCCTTGGATAGATCAGTTCTTCCATTTGTTGGAGTCCCAAGCCAGGAACCAGCCTGTGAATGTCGGGGGTTCGTAACCCTGCTTCACAATTACAATGGGGGTCCCCTTATCTCTGCCAGAAGGATCCGTTTCAATATAGCGTTTGGCTGAAACCGGAGAAGAAATAAAATGTGTAATATATTAGTTCATTCCTTTGGTATAAAAAATGAATTAAAAGCCCTAGTGAAAGAACCCAGGGCTATTATAATACAGTGTTCAATTAAATTATTTCAAAGACAATGAAATGATCAGGTAATTGCTGATTTCTCCCAGCTGCCAGTGAAGGAATTTTCCATGAGGTTAAACCAGAAGGATTGTTGCTCTGATCAGTTTGTTGCCGTACAGCCGGGTTTTGGCTCTTGAACAGGAGAAAGCATTTGCTGGTGCTGTGCAAATGCACAACCTTCATTCCCATTTTTCCTATGTAAAAGCCAGTATAGTTTCCCTTGACATTGCATTGTCATATCACTACATCAGAAACTCAGCTAGGTAAGCCTAGCTGCTTCAGGGAAATATCTGCAAGCATTTTTAGCAAGAACTTTGTGAGAGTGGCTCAGCTATGTGAAATCACACCAGAGATTATGTGATTTTTCAATCAGGTGCACTCCACGTACGTTGTCTTGTTTTGTTCTACAATTGGAATTTCTTCCTCCAAATTTAACTCAGTGAAGGGCAGCAGTATAAGGATTTGAGGATTTGTTGGCACTCCCTTGACTATATACATTATTGTAGGGTACAGCTCTGTAGTTATCTGCATTTAAATTCTTTCTCTTTTCAGTGCAGTTTCTTTTCATGGAGGTCTCCTATCTACTCTTTAAAAAGCTCTGCAGTCTAGTAATGCTATCTTGATCAATTTTACTCTTCATAAACTTACAGATAAGAAAGGTACAATGAATTTTAAAGCACATTTAAAGGAGAAGGTTGTATTCTCCAGGATTAAATCCTAATAAGCTTAATAACCCTTTTAGGCACTGTAAACATAACTAGATTTCTTCTACATGACACTTTTAACTTCTTTAAATACTATTGATGCTACTTAGAATTCTGTCAAATTGATTTGATTTACCAGATTTAACGGATTCCTGTCTCTCAGTTTCATTAGCATCCTTCCCAATCCAGACAAAAACCTGCCAACAGGAGAGAAAGATTTAGCTCCTATGTTGTTATGAGGATGTTGCGTACAGCAGGTGAAGTACAAAATAGTTTATTTTCCACTACAGGAAAAAATATACGCTGTGAAAAGACTGCAGAGATACACAGATCTCACAAACCACAACTGATTTTTTTTCCCTTGCAAGAAACTGTAGTTCTGTTCTCTGAAATCTCACCGCTCTCTTGACACTGGAAGACTGGACCTTTACATACGCTGATGAAAGGAACTGTAATTACCTTTTCCATTAATATCTTTTACAAGTTACCAAGGAAATTGCTCTTTAGGCGTAGGTAAAAACACTGATCAGGACCTATCTCTGGTTTGAGCGCTGCATGCACATCCACAGTTGTGCTCTGTGACTGATGCTACCCAGGGTAATTGCTAGAAAGCCCACTGAGCAACCAACATCCAGAGCCTTGATCTGCAATCATTTCTTTTCTGTCAAGGATCCTTTTGGAAAAATTTCCCAGACTTCTTTCCTTTTTACCTGAAGGTCTGTAAGTCACAACCACTTTCCATCCAGCTCTTCCACCCACCTTCCCCCGTCACTCCTTCCCAGATGGACCTTGGATGTTCCTTCTCATTTCTGAAAACCTCAGACTTTTTTACTTTATAGTTAGGCTGAAGAAGACAAATAAAATGTGGGATCTGTGGCCTCCTCTCCCTTTCCCTCCAAGGGGAGAGGAAGGGTAGAGGGATAGTCAGTGAGAAACAGATGTGCTCTCTGCACCTGGAGTAAGTTTGCCTGTCATTCAAAAAGTTCTCAACATTTTCAGTGAACCTGGGAAAATGATGGGGATTGTTTCTGTCACCCTCTACCCAGTTCTTCTGAAGAAATCTGTGTAAGGCTCTAGTGTTTGTCCCCTTCTCTAGGAAGACTTCTGGGCAGATCTTGTGGCTTCTGAAAACCTTTTATGCAATAGCTGTCTCTCTAGAATTAATACATTTTAGTGATAAAGTCAGGACCATTACTGAGAGCCCTTCAGAACACTGCTGGGGCTTATATTTGAGCCTCCATTGGTTTTAGTGGGAAGTGCCTGCCATGGTCGCATATTATACTTGGAAATTCAATCATGTATATTCACACTAGCACATCTTATAACAAAAAAAAAGAAAAAAAAAAGAAAAAAAAAAAAAGCTCCCTCTGGTATAATTTAAAGAAAACAAAACCTCTTCCATTCTTACAAAGATTATTTTACCTCCCATCTTATGATCTAAGTGGTTAAGAATAAATTATCCTTGTTACCACAAAAAGCAGTGGTCAAGTACACAGCTTACCTCCTCCCAAGTATCCAGCAACATGACATCATCTTCAGCCAAATCATCCTGAGTGAATTCTCCTGGGACCTCCTCAATCTAAAAAGGGATATTATGTGTTTGTTTGTTTTGGTTTTTTTTTTTTTTTTTAATGATTTCTCAAGATATTCTGATTTTGATCAGACCAAAGATTTTTTTAAAGGGATAAGTCTAGAAGCTGGGATGCAATTCCTTTTGCTTCTAAAGGGTCAAGCCCCAAACTGATTTGATGAATGTTTCAAAGGTGTTTCACTGAAAGGAAACAAATTACATAATAGCGTGTCCTATAAAATCAGCTCTTAGTTTGTCAGAATTGATAGGATATCCTCAGGAGAGGCAGAGGTTTACATTGTAATTGTGACTATCATAAGTTGGGGCCGAGGTATGCCAGAAGAAAGGGACAAGGAAATTTCCATAGAGCACCTTGTATCAAGCAAAATAGATCAATCAGCTAATATCCACTGATACATTCATGCAGCTTATATTAATAAGGAAAAGAAACAGTTTTGATTTGCAGTGGGAGAGCTCAGCAAGCTTTCCAGTTACTTGACAATGGGACATTGCAGTTGACTAATCCATTAAGGATTAGTCCCCAAAGGAAAGGCAGACTGCTTGCTTCTTCCAAGGATGTACAGGCAGATAGGAAAGCAGTTTAATGTTATTCTGTATGAGGAGAGATAATAACGTAGCTAGTGGTCATGCCTCTACTTTTAAAGGACTGTCAAGAGTTTGGCTATGCTTGGTCATGGAGGAGTGCTAAAGGGATGGTAAGCAGATGGTGCAAAAGACATTCCTTTTCCCTGCCGTGTGTTATGGTCCCAGAAGCTCAGGGTGATCTGACCTGCCTATTCTGGTGAGCTCTAACAGTGGCGATTCTGTGCCTAGAGGAATGCTATAGGAAAGAGGGGATTTCACAGAATTTGGAGGCAATTTAAAACAAAAGCCAAACAAATGCATAGCTCCCAGCAGACTATTACAGAGAGCTTGGTTCCTATTACTGTATTTCACAGGAGTGTTTTAGGAGCTTGCTAGAAAAATACACTTTATTACTCTCATAAGATTTTTGAATCCTTATTAAAGGATCCTATTTGTTTTATCCCTCTCCAAATGAATGGGCTGTGCCTTAAGTAGACTGCAGAGATGGTAGCCGACTATGTCCCCTACCTAGAAATTGGTGCATCCTTGCCAAATGGTGACACAGCATTGCCCTCCCAGAATACAGTAAGTAATTAAGCTTGAAACACAGGCTTCATACGCAGTGCACAGCTCTGGGTATTTCTGCTAAGGAAATAAGTCTTTCTACCTCCCTGAGCACAGGCCAATACCTTACAGGCATAATTACATGTCCTAAATCTCTGTGGAAAATTTCAGGCTGCAAAGGATTTTTGGCAAGGGACATTTCTTTCCCTCACCACCACTATCAAACACGTAAGGGGCAAGGCACTGACCTGCACTTTCTCAGTGAAATGATAGCAGCCTGACAATGCTCTGCAAGAATACAGTGGCTTTTGACTGGGCAAACACCTTATCTTTTTTTTGCATTTGCAAGACTCTAGTCCCAGGCTGGAGCAGGCTCTGGGTGCAGACTTCTGCAGTGTTAGTTCTTCCATCCATCCGTTGCATTTGGATTGATTTAAAGCACCAAACCTCAATTCTCTAGTTCTTGCCAAGGACGGCTAACTAAGCCAGATCCCCAAATTCATTTAATGTCTGCTGATTCCCCAGGCAAAATATACCAGAAAATATGTAATTAAACAGAAAGGAAAGTATTCCTCATATACTCACAACAAATCTGCCAGTCTTATTAGAACAACCATACAGGCGAGGGGGATGATTTTCATCCTTTGTCAAGAGTTGCGATGAAGTCTGATATTTTTTTTTACCTCCAAGTGCTTTCCAGAATTCCTCTGAAAGACACAATATATAATTTATTCAGCAGTGGATTTAACATTTGATGGTTTAGCTTGTTTGATACTGTTTCAAGAATCCCTCAACAATATCTTCTTTGCTCTCTCAAATATGGGTGCATTTTCTTACAGTTTGTCCTGCAGTTTGTCAAAGTGACAAGATATCACTTGCAGACCTAGACACAGTAATGCACTATGTCTTTCTCCCCTCCTAGGCACTCAGGGTAAAGAAAGGACCACATCCCTCTGCAGCTCTTGCTGGTGTTCTGCAGACTTCCAGGGCATCGTACTGCTTGTGCATCAGCCAGTTCTGGATAGATCTCCCTGGTAAAATGTCAGGTTGGATTTTCAAAGGGAGAGAGTGAGCATATCCTTCTGCCTACTAAAATATATGATCACAAAAAACATTTAGGCTGTATTTCCATGCAGTGCTGTGTATTCTCAGCAGCCTATTAGCAACCACATGGCCTCATACTAACCTGGTTCCTGGCCTTCATTAATCTTAGCAGTCTGGCATTTAAGAACACTGGCAATGTATTGAGCTCCTTGTTCCTCTTCTTTGTTTGCTCCTTTTCCTACCCAGGTGTAGCCAGAGTTGTTTGGCAGTTTCAGAACAAAGACATCGTTGGAGTTTAGTGACATTGCATCAACATCAACCTAGATCAAGAAAGAAATAGTTTTATTCACCATATTTTCAAACCATGTGATCACAATTTTACATGTTTATATGAAACATGTAGACAGAAGTTAATGAGCTATACTTTTTTTTCTTACATTTTTTCCTAGATTTAAACTGATAGATACTTAGAAAAGAACAAAACTTGAGATGGGGAACTGACTTGAAGGGAAAAACTTAGGAATGTTTGGCAGTAGGAAAGACTATTTCATAAACGGTTGCTGATTTCTCGTCTATTCTTTGTCAGCTGAGTGTTCACTACACATTTTATTCCAGTTTTGCCTGAACGATGTAGATTGGTTGCAGCCAGTTATGGCATATGCTCCTTGATGTATTAAATAGGTTGGTCACACAGAGCAGTGGGTTTGATTTGGAGTTCTTTTTTTTCCTACCAGATGTGACCACACAACAAGATTAGTTGGAGAGGCTCATGGTGGCTATTCCATTTCCCATGGGGAACAGTTGGTTTACTTAGCAGGTGACTTTACCTCTGCAATCCTGGTAATGGCTGCCAGGTTCCTGCGGATTTGGAAGAGTCGCATGGGTGGAGCAGGTTTCTGACCTTCCTTCTTGGAAGTCCCATCCTTGTAGACAATAAGCGGTTTGGTTTTGAACAAGCTCAGTAAATGTGCGGGCTCTTTGCCTTGGCTGACTCGGATCTGTACATACGTAAAGAAATGCAATAAAAGAAACAAAAGGACACAAATTGTTATGTTTGGTCTTTGTTGAATAGCAATAGGGGATGTTAGCCAATAATGCTAAGTATGTTACCAAGAATGAGAAGTGGCAAGCTGAGAAGATCTAAAAATATAGTTCCAGACACATTAAAGTTAGAGCGTTTGTGAGATTTTTTGTCAATCATGCTGACACAAAGACAAGATTCAAATATCTAACATAATATCTATCTGATTAAAATGGCTGCTATCTACTGTAATAAGAAAATCACTCTTTTTCAAAAGAACTGTCATTTCATAGAGTTTTATAGAGTTCCTTAATTCCCCTGAAAAACTATCTTGGAAGTTCAGGTGCCCTGTATTTAAGCAGAAGAGGATGGTTATTCATCCTGTTCATTATTTCTATGTGTATTTTACCTGCAAGAGGATGAAAAAGATGAGCATAAATTTATGTTGCAGAGGATAACATGGATGACAAAAATGCACTTCCCTTACAGGTGCAAAAGGTGATATTGCAACCTCAAAAAACCATCGAGCTATGAAGAACGCTATTTTTAGGTTAATGTATCATAAAAGTTATTTGTATACAGCCTTTTGTTCTTCCTCTGTAACAGTGTCACCCGCCAAGGTGGAGGGATGCGACTTTCACTCCCGGAAAGAAAGGGCAGGAGAGGGACCGAAGCGTGCTGCGAAGCCAGCGGAGGAGAAGCGGGGCGCTGGGGCCGGGCTGCCCGGGAGGGCGGCTGCAGCCGGGCAGGG
>NW_010141409.1:0-22546 GCF_000699245.1 Pterocles gutturalis | reverse complement strand
GCCCCGGGGCCCAGCCTCCTCTCAGCAGCGAGGGCTGGGGCTCCCCGTCCGGGCTCCCAGCGGCGCAGGGATGGACGCGGGCTGCTGGCAGCCTTTGCCAGGGCTCGTCACTCTGTGGAGAAATCCCCACCGGTTTATCCCACCCTCAGTTGCTTTTAATTTTTTGGAGAAGGAGGTCTTAAAGCTCCTGGCCATGCCAGGGACGTGTTTGTGAGGTTTTCTTTAGGTGACTGGGTTGGTTTGGCTCTTTCTGAATGCACCAGCAGGCCCTTCGGTGACAAACGCCGCTTGTGATTCACGCCAGCTTTCTGATCTCTCGTGTCTGCTTTGTTCAGCTTCTTTTTCTCTGGGTTCAGCATCGCAGAATGGGATTGTTCCTTTTCTCTGTGAAATGTGTGAGCTGTGGCGGGTGGGATGTTCCTCTGAATCATTAAAATCACAGAAGAACCGAGGTGGGAAGGGACGTCAGGGCGTCTCTAGTCCAACCCCCTGCTCAGAGCAGGGTCAGCGGCGAGATCAGACCAGGTTACTCAGCATTCCTGAGCATCGCTCCCGCTGCCCTTCGTCCTTGCATCGAAAATTGCCCTTAAATTACTGGATGCTGCTACTTCCTCCCTCTCTGTTCTCCTCCGCAGTTTAGGAACTTCACTGCTGGTGCCGTGCGTCTTTGTGACGCTTTGTCTCTCCTGATCCTCCGTGAGTGCAGTTTTGGTGGAGAAATGGCTGTTTGGGCAGAGCAGGGGCCTGAGGAAAAGACAGTGGCAGATCTCGGGCGTCTCTGTGATTCAGAGCTATCTGTGGAGAAGAGACAAAGATCTTTGTACTTTGGAGAGGACGATAGTGAAGGTAGCACCTTGGAAAATGGGCTTGTGTGGTGAGCCAGGGTTCCTCTGCAGCTTGGGCTGAGGCAGGGGGGAGCAGCAGTCCACAAATGCAGTTTTTATGTCCCAGGTGAGACTGTGGGGCTGCTGACCCTCTGTCTGGCTCCTTAGGGTGTTCCTTTGTTTGACTCTTGCCTCTAATTGTACGGACCAGACCTCTGCTTTCTCAATTCTTAGTACTTGATCCTTCAGCCAATGTAAAGATTTTTGGGAAGGGAATGAAAGAAAGGGTCAGAACTGAGGATTCTCAGATTTTAAGGTGAAATTTCTAGGAAAGAAAGAGGCAGAGTTCATTGAGTCCTGTTGTTCAGGTGAAGAAGTCTCTCTCTGGTTTATCTGGGTTGTTAATATCGAGGTGCTGGTGGAACAGTTTGGACTGTAAAATGCAAACCAAGGATTTTGTTTGTGCCTCCGCGCTCAGTTGGAGATGTGACCTATGGAGGATGCTTTCACACAGCCTTATTCCTCTGACAGGGGAAACTGCAGTTATGTGAAATTTGCCTTTTTTTTCCCTCTTCCTTCCTAGTTTCCTGTCCTGCCCAGCTTGCTGAGTAGTTAATGCAGAAGATAAAGAGGGTTCGTCTGGAAAACGAGACTGCAGGAAGTTGGAGAAGGTATGTGCCCTGGTTCCTCCCAGGGCCTTTATTGGCCTTTAGCTTGTGTGGGACAGAGCAATAATCACCTCTTGGAGTGAATGAGATTTCTGAAAAATCCCAAGTTTGTCATTCTGCCCGGGGAGCTCTGTGTCAGGATCTGTGGCTCAGGAAGTGACTCAGGAAGATAACTTGTTTCACTGACTTCCAATTCCAGGCTTTACAATTTTTTTCCTGTGCTGACGGTCCCACCTGAGCTTGCTGTTTGCCTTCACTCTAATATGTTCCCCCTGAAGAAGGGCTTGGTGGGTATGCATCTGATCCATCCAGGGCAGAAAAAGCAGGAAAAAGACCTCCAAGGGATAGCTAGATTTTTTGGGAGTGGGGTTAGCAGCGCTTCTGCAACTGAGTCATCTAAATCACTGCCTCAGCAGGAGCACTGTGAGTCCAGTAAGGTGTAAATCTTGGATGTGGTGTATTGATGCCACAGTTTCAAGACTGTCTAAGAATAAAAGTGTTAAAGTTGGTGTCTCGATGCAATTGACCTTTGAAAAATTTAATTTCAAAATTCACCCTGCATTTTTCAGGTAGATAAGTTACTCTTTGTACGTAATTACTGCCAGTCTGGTGTTGCCCAGTATTTGTTGTGTTCTGTCCAAGAGGTGGTTGTAGTGATGGGTGAAGCGAATCGATTTTCTCTTTATTCTGTATTGAGTCAGGACTGGGGTTTTGCGAGCCCCCACCACACTCCAGCTGGGATGGCGGCATTTCCCAACGCTTTCTCCTAACTTTGGTGGCTGCTTCAGTTGTCCCACTGCTCTGCTCTGCTCTGGCGTCAGAATCGCCAGGATGAGGGCAGTACCAAGGTAAAAGTTGTGCCTTTTACTTCCCTAGTGAATCATAAAATCGTGGCAGTGGAGTTCAGGAGGGACTCCAGCCTCCAGCCCAGTTTGGGACAGTTACCAGGATTACATTTGTGGACTATTTTGAGCCCTTAAAGGTGCAACTTTCTCTTGCGAGGAGTCAAGCTGGCTGAGTAAGACGGTTTCACCAGCTGGATGAGAGTAACCTAAGGGTCAGGCGTCTCGAGCCAAAGCCAGATTATTTTAATTGACTGACTCAACCTGCAGTGGGATTGGGTTGAGAGAATTGTACCCAGTTTATGGGGTTTTGTGGTCTTCCTGTCATGTGTTTCTGATTGGTGACACTTCTGCCTTCAGATGTGATTTTAGTTGCTGTAATGGAGACCCTGGATACAGGTAGTAGAGGCCACAGATGCACTCGCAGCCTTAGAACATCCCGTCACGTTCTCTTTTGTGGTTTTACTTGGGCTTCCTGCCTGGCTTTGATTGGGAAATACTCTTCTTTATTAATTTTCAAGCTGTGGATTTACTGTGGGGCAGTAAGTACCAGGAGTACCTACAGATTTATTTCGGGAGCTGGTTCTTGTGTTGTTATTGTTTGCACATTTTGTGGAATTTAGGGATTTAGCAGTTTGGAGATGTGGTTTTATTTACAGCCCTCGTACCGTGTGCCTGTAGTTTAAGGAAATCCAGATGTCCTTTGGTTTAGGTTTGCTCCTCTCCTGCCGTAATTGCATAACGTGTCAAACTAAGTGAGACCTTCCTTTTAGAGAGCTTGTCAGAAGGTGGAAGCTGGTGGGGAATCCTCAAGGAACTCTTGGAGTTCTCCTGAGAAACAGTCATGGTCAAAAATGGGCAGAGGCAAGTGTTTTCTTGTGCTGATATAAATAACCATCCTTCTCCTTTCCCCCGATTCTGTCTGCTGGGAAAGGACTCTGTGCATCTCCCTGAGGCTGAAGTCTTCAGGAATTGGTTTATGTGTGGTTCTTGCTTAATCCTTCATCCTGGAAGCTGCTCTTCTGTCAGAATGCAGGTCACTGCCCCAAATGACAGGCAGCATTCAAGAAACATCTCATTTGGAAATGTAAACCTTGGGACTGCTGAGCACAAGGCCTCTTTTGGTGAGATCCTGAGTCACTGGTTTGCCTCTTGATGCTGTGTCAACGCAGTGATTCTGTCTCCGTGAAGCGAACTCCTCCAGCCTAATTTTTCAGTAAACTGAAGTAGTTCTGAAATTCTTTGTTCCATTCTTCCAGTTCCCCCCCAAAACTACTAAAATGTCCTGGTGGAGGGAAATCCAGCTTCTGGAGTGGGGTGACAAAAACTGGTTTCCCTAGTCCTAGGCCCATACCTTCTCTGCAACAGGTTACATCACTGACCTTGGGCAAGTCTGTTAGTCCACCTCTCCTCAAATTAGCATTTGCTGTAGCTGCGTGTGGAGGCGGTTTTTGTAGACTCTCATTCAAGAACTGCTAGCTTGGAACTGCACGAGGATCGCGTGCCACGCTTTGCAGGATACGACCGGGGTCTGTTCCTGCTGTCCTCTTGCTGTTAGCAAAGACAATTGCGCTCTTTTCTTCCTGTTTTGCCATCTCTCCTCCTGCCTTCCTGGCTGCGATAGCTCTTCAGGTAAGTGAGGTGGTGTGCTTGGACTTAAAACCTCTCTCTCTAAGGGATGAGCAGGCTTTCCTTTAGGACAGGAAGGCGACTTTACTTTTATGGTCTTCCAGGGCAGAAGTTTATATGCCTTTACGATAGGTCATAGCTTTGATGACTTCTCCATCCAGATTCCTGGGGTGGTTTTCCTTTGAGTCAAGCGGATTGTTTGCTGTACCAGAATCTGCAGCTTGTGCTTCCTTTAACAGTGTGTTTCCAGAACTAGTCCTGGGAGAGTGAGTTTTCTGAGGTTAATATCTTCATTTACAGGACTCAACATGGGATGGGAGGCGGACTTTTCCTTTCAATACATCAACGTGTGTTTAAAATGTAATCTTAGAGTACAGGGAGTCCTAGGATCTGTAGTTCGAGTCCTTGTTCTGTTAAGCTTGCTGCATGCTTAGAGCTTTCTCTAAGCAACAAAATGTTGCCTGCTTGATTTTATGGTTTAATTCTCTCCCTCAGTTTTTTGTCCAGTTCAGAAGGGGAAGAGAGGATGACTGCAGTGGACACGCTGTCAGACAGCTCTGAAGTGGTGGAGATGGAGGATGTACCTTCCCAATTCCAGGTGCAAAAGCATTCTTGGGATGGGCTGCGTGACATTATCCACAGCAGCAGGAAGTATTCGGGCATGATAGTGAACAAAGCTCCCCATGATTTCCAGTTTGTCCGGAAAACAGAAGAGTCCAGCCCGCATTCTCATCGTCTCTATTACCTGGGTAAGCCAACGTGCCAGACGCTGGGCGTGAATGTGTGACGGGAGAGCTTCCAACCTAAACAGGCAAGGAAAAGGATGGGAGGTATCTCCATTTATGAGATGGGGGAACTGAGATTAACATTGCTCAAGGGTTGCATGCTCAGTCTAAAGGCTGGAACTGTGCAGAGGCCTCTCCGGTCCCAGACAAGCGCTGTAACCACAGGTTTTCTGCTACGTGACAAGGGGAAGTGTTGTCTAGCCAGCCCTGCCTCGTGCCGGAGGTGTGAATGTGGTGTCCTTTGGCAACCCAGGTCACTCCAGGTGATGAGGCGACAGAAGGGATGTTCCTCATGCTCAGGACTATCCTGTGCCACTGTAGCTTAGGAGAAAAGTGGGATTTACTTGACAGATCAAGCAGACTGCCTTTCCGAGGAATTCACTGTCGGTAATTACTGACTATATATTGCAAGTTCTAGGTGTTAATGGCGGGGTGGTGGTGTCTCCCTGCTTTATTAAGTACCGTGTAGGTGGAATGCTTTCAAAGGTTAGGTGGGAATGAACTATTAACGGAATTCACAGGGAAATATCCTCTTCCTGACAGCAGGATTGAGGACAGCTGGGTGCTGCCTTGTACAGGTCCCTCATTACAGTCGGAGCCGCAGTGTAATTAGCGACAGAGGGGTTGGATTTTAGTAACTGGATAATTTTGTGTTTGGTAACATGGGAAGCTTTATAGACTATAAAGAGTTTGTTGTGCTTTTGGGGCTTGAGCTGGGTGTTACTGGGCCAGTAAGGAAACTGCCTGATGTGCAGCTCTGTGCAGCTGACTGCTTTCCTGAAGTGACCCTGGGTTTTTTTTTCTTCTTTTTTGAGTTGTGGAGTGTAGGTCACTGTAGGACATAGGATGCTGGATTTGAGGGACTGGTTTGTTCTGCCATTAAGCAGCTCCTGTGTGTCAGGGACTTGATTTGTGACAGTTCCTCGTATATTCTTGTGACACAAGTGCTGCTGTAAAGGGCAGCATCCGAGTTGGCGTATTGTTCTTGTTTGGTCTGAACAGTGAGACTTGGTTTAAAGCTGAATGTGTTTCAAGGCCAAGTTGACTGATGCAGTTTTTGATCTAGATGACTAAGAAACTAAGGGTCTAAGTGGCTAATTAAAAAAAAAAAAAATTAATGTTCTTCTGTTGTATGAAATGGCAACCAGACCAGCTACCGGCGGTTGGTGTTCTGCACGGGTGTGACTGGTGGAGGAGCCAGAAGCAGGGATGAAGACAGACGAGTGTCTTTTCAGCGTTCTCTTCCGTAGGGAGATGTAAAGGGCACAGAGCAGATTGAGCCACCATTTAAGCCCAGTATCTGCTGGGTAGTACTGGGGTGCCTGTTCTCAGGCATTGTTAACAAAGGGTAAATCCTGATTCTTCTTATTGCCACAACGAGCATCTTTTGAGTTGCGTACCTTGTGCTGTTAAATACTCAGAACCCATTTCAACAGTTCATAAGCATTTAACATCAGCGTGCTATCGCTGTCCCAATGTTAAATAACATTTTCAAGTTTTTATGTGAATCCTGAGTGCTGAGGAGTAGGATGGAGGTTCCTAAAGAACTTTGCTGTAGGGGTTGGATGCTTTTGTTCACTTGGGAGCAAAGTATAATGTCTCTTGGGCGGAAAGGCAATATTTTTCTTGTAAATGCTGATTGATTATAGTCAGCCTGAGGTCATTGTAAAATCTACTAATACAATGCAGAGAAAGGAACTCGAGGGCACAGTCACGTGAGTGTCAAATGTGTGTATATATAGTAATTTGTTCCGATCTGCAGTTTTTTCTGTTTGGACATCTTAAATCATTCCTGGGCTGTCCCCATAGAATTTTGTGTTGTATCATGGCAGATGCTGCTTATATTAAACACCACATGCTCAGCACTTTGGTATTTCTGTATCTCTGAGGATTATATGCTCACATATTGCTTTGCTTCCTGAGCACTTATTAATATTTGAGTTGTAATTTTAAGTAACTGTACTGCTGGGTTAACCGGCTCAGAAATCTTCCTGTTCTGCCCAGAACATGTGCAAGAGGACACGATATCAGGGCACATTTCCCTGTGTGAAATTCTGATCTAGGGAGTCTCTACAGCATATGTAGAGGGCAAGTTCATGGTCTTTGATTTTGTTGAAACTGCCAAAGTCGTGTGTCAGGATATTTTATTTTTCATGGTGCTTTTGGAAATTGGATGAAGGCCAACAGCTTATTTGATAACCGCAGTCGAAGGCTTATGTAAAATGACAAGGTCTTTTGACCGTGTAGTGTACTGTTCCACATTTGAATGGGCTCTCTAGAGCTTCCAAGCTTTTTCTTCCCCTCTTGCAGGCTGGTGTGTTGGCCTGAATGAAGTCCCTGTAGCAAATTTCTGGCTGAGAAATGTGGAGAGTAATGTTGAGTCACCCATTCAGGGAGTGGCTTTTTTAGAATGGATCTAGGGCGTGGGTTGAACAGTCCACAGAGAGGAAAGTTGGACATAACCAATTCCGAAAAGGTTGGCTAGTGTTAAATCTTGCTTAGGGAAATTTCTAAATAAATGATTATCTAAATTTAAATAATTTAGATACTATTTTGTGATTTAACTGAGAGCTGCTTGGCAGTGACAGCTGGCAGAAGCCTCTGGACAGCCTCAACCTCTCTTATCAGATTTTTTTTTTTTTTTCATTTTGCTCTTGCTCCTCTTTGTCCTGGCTAACTAATCTTAAGTAGAATGATGCTTTTGTCCTCCTAATAGGGATGCCATATGGTAGCCGAGAGAATTCCCTTCTTTACTCAGAGATTCCCAAAAAGGTACGGAAGGAGGCCTTGCTGCTCTTGTCGTGGAAGCAGATGCTGGATCACTTTCAGGTAAGCTGAAGCGTGAAGAGACAGGGTTGACAGTGTTTGGGAAAGCTGGCTGATGTTGTGGGGCCGGTACGGTGGGTGCTACGCTGCTAAACATCAGAGATAACAGCGTGCCAGCGTATAAGACACAGACAAAGGTGTTGGTAGGAATGTTGTATCGAGAATTGCTTTGCTTCCTAGTACAAGATAGTCACTTGTATGTGCAGCAGAGCTGGAATGAGGGTGAAACAGCCGTTGATGTGGCAAGGAAAGGGCTGACCTAGCAGAGAGAGGACTCTCTAAACCAGCGTGTAGTCTATCTCAGATTATAAACTCTCTTCTGAGTATCTTGTCTGGGCACTTGCCATGCTCGTTGGAATGCCTGCCTGGTATCTTTCCTGCCTTTAAGGAAGTTGGGAAAGCTGAATTTAAACTGCTGCTTCTGCACCACACTCTGTTGTGAGGGAACAAGGAAGGAGGTGAATTTTCCCCTCCCTAATTTCAGTATGTTCCTGTCCTTTGTCACTAAGAGCATTGATGAAGAAGAGAGTGGAGGGTGTTTGTCTTTCTTCCCTACTAGAAAGGTCCCTGGTAGAAAAGAATTTATCTCTCTTGACCCCATTTGGAATGCTAGTCCCCTTCAGGGTAATTCAAGATCCCTGGAAGAGCTTTTGTTTGCAGTGTCTGACATGGAAACTGTTTGTGAAGGCTGTAGATAAAGTCATTAAGTTAATTGGTTACATCTGATTTGCATAAGCAGAGCAAGTGCAGCTGTCCTCAGTTCATGCTGAAGTGCCAACTGCAGAAATGTTACATTTGTAATTAATTTCCCTTATCTAGAGGGAACTTTGGGGCATGAGGTTGATGTAATCTTCCTGGGCCACACCTGTACCCTAGAGTACAGCAGTTATGGACCTGTATGGTGGGACTGCTGGCGGTTTTGGGCTGGTATTTTGTATTTTGGGCATTCACAGACTAGCTGGTGCCAGTCTTGGAGCATTCCTTGTCTGTGAAAGTTTCCTTGCAGATTCTTTCAGCTTTTCCTTTCCTTCAACACTAGGCAACCCCTCATCATGGGATGTATTCTAGAGAAGAGGAACTCTTGAGAGAACGCAAGCGACTTGGTGTCTTTGGTATAACATCTTACGATTTCCACAGTGAGAGTGGCCTGTTCCTCTTCCAGGCCAGCAACAGCCTCTTTCATTGTCGAGACGGGGGCAAGAATGGTTTCATGGTGAGTGTTAACGATTTGATGAATATCATCTGAGATGGACTTACTGGTTTTAGGTGGAGGTGGCTGCACATCTGCATGGTTTTGGTCATTTCTCTTGTGTCCTGCCAGGGTTAAGTTTGCCATCATGTCACGGGCTGTACTGTATCTCTGGTTTAGGCTTTAAATATGAAGCCGGGAGCTGCTTTGGTACAGGGCTGTTTGTGTCTGTTGCTGTAGGTGTCTCCAATGAAGCCTCTGGAGATCAAGACTCAGTGCACAGGGCCGCGAATGGATCCCAAGATCTGCCCCGCTGACCCTGCCTTCTTCTCATTCATTAATAACAACGATCTGTGGGTCGCAAATATTGAGACGGGAGAGGAGAAGCGGATGACATACTGCCATAAAGGTAACTGATGCTTCTTGCTTGATTCAAATGCAAATTCCTTCTGACAAATCTGGGCTGGAAGGACTCATGTCTTCACAACTTGTTTCTTACAAGTATGTTGTTTTTTTGGATCAGCTTGTTCCAAGGAGATGTAAATACAGTCTCTTGTTTCTCTCCAGGTTTATCCAATGTTCTTGATGACCCCAAGTCTGCTGGTGTAGCCACTTTTGTCATTCAGGAGGAGTTTGATCGCTTCACGGGCTATTGGTGGTGTCCCACAGCTTCCACAGAAGGTCAGTGTTCTCCTGAGCAAATTCTGTCACTGTAACTGCTGCTGGCCCCTGCTCTGAATGATATTTTGAGCAAGGTTTTCCTTTGGCCCAGGTTTGGTCTGTTTCTGGGGAGGCCACCTGAAGGAACAGAACCCTGAGGGATTTTCATTGTGCTCTGAGGAGTACTGCGGGTGATCACTCAGAGCTGTGGCTATGCAGGAGGTGTACGCTCTGCCCTAGAATGTACTGCTGCAGTGCTCCAGGCAAGCCAAAATCAGCTGGAAAACACTGTAGCAAACATGCTTACTATCTGTTCTTAGGTTCAGAGGATTTAAAAACACTGCGGATCTTGTATGAGGAAGTGGATGAGTCAGAGGTGGAGATAATTCATGTTCCTTCACCTGCCTTGGAGGAGAGAAAAACAGACTCCTATCGGTACCCCAGGACAGGTACGTGAAATACCGCAGGGCTGCTAATGCAACTCTTGGCTCCTGCTGGCAGAAGCAGTGGAATTTGTGCTATAAACTTTGCATGATTAATCCCGGTACTTACTAGGATGTAGAAGCTGGTTGTAAATGTTGAGACCTAATTGAGTCTCTGAGCCCAGAATCTATTGCAAGAAAGGAATGGGATTTAAAGTGCAGCTTAAGTGAAAGGATTGCTGAGAAAATTCAATATATCTGGTGGCATATCATGGAATAAATTTTGAATCCTGTCTTTCATCTTCCTCCTGAGAACGTGCGCAGGCAACTAAGCAAGGCAAAAGCAAACTTTTCCCCTACCCAGAATGACTCTTGTGATTAGTGGTGTTTGCTCACATACAGAAGTTGATATTTGTACATTCACACACAGGCATTTTCATAGGGCTAGGGACAGTTCTTTTCTCTGAGCTGTATTGTGTGTAACCGTGGGGTGTTCAAGTTGGTCATCTTGGTGTTCTTTCACTCATTCTCTGCAGGCAGCAAAAACCCCAAGATTACATTAAAACTGGCAGAATTTAAAACAGACAGCAAGGGTAAGGTAAGTGATAACAACTCAGAATGGGATATTGCACAGGAGGATTGGCTGCTTCTGAAGCTCCCTAGAATTAAGACAAGGTCACTAAGAAATCCTAGCTAGTGTTAGCCTTTGTTTTCATGCTTATTTTAGCACCTGGTTCTATGTGTTTATCCACAAAACAGAAAAACTTTACAAAGCTGAAAAGTATTGCTCTGGTGGAGAGGCAGCAGGGAGAGGGGAGGGACACAAGAGGTTAGCCTGATATACCACACTGTCAACAGCAGAGCGGGAGGGTTGAAACCCAGTCTAATCCTGGGCTTCAGTCCCTGGCTGTATCCTTTCCTGTGGCTGAATGCCAAAATAATTTAGCTTTGAAGCTTGTTTTTTCCCTTCTCTTCCTGCCATTTGTAGGAAGGCTTGCTTCTCTTGGCCTGACCCTTGCTGGTGCCAACGGTTAAACTTCCTCATTCTCCCATTCCGTTGAGCTTCCATAGGAGGAGGTGAGGATGTCTGGTAGCAGTCTGATGTGATGTTTGACCTTCCTTTTGATGCAGATCGTGTGTGCTCAGGACAAGGAGCTGGTGCAACCGTTTGCTGCGTTGTTTCCGACTGTGGAGTACATTGCCCGTGCCGGATGGACCCGAGATGGCAAATAGTACATAAGTTTTTCTTCCAACCTAATGCTTCCAAGTGCTTCCCTGGCTGAACTATTGCAAGCCCTCGACATGCTTTGTGTTGTAGTCATGACCTGGTTTTAAAGCCGTGAGTGCCAGAAATGGCACACAAGTATTTGGCTTCTTCAGTCTCATAACGTCGTAAAAGTAGGAATTAAATGTAGACCAGAGTGACAAGCTGTGGGCTTTAAGTCACAACCACCCAGTTAAATGACATTGATATGTTAAGCAGGCAGTCCTAGGGGATTTTTTTGAGTTGAAGATGTTTAACACAAGTACAATGTGCTTCCTGCTGAAAATGAGAAGGTACTGTGAGCAGTTTTATCACTGTTCATTGGTCCAGTTTGTGATCTGGAAGGTGGGCAGTTTGTGTGGTGCTAACTCCTCCGTGCAGTGCGTACGAGGGGATAGATTGCTCCGTGACCTGTGTGCTCCCACAGCTCGCCAATGCTCCAAAGGTGATACTCAAGCCTTGCGCTGGCCAGCCTTGCACGGAGAGTTACAGAATTCACACCCATCTGCTTGGTTTGAAATTTTAAAGCTCTTCATTTTTTCTTCTCAAAAGCTTGCTTGGCTGTTAACTAGTTTCTGTCCAGATGAAGTTCAGGTGACTTAGCTCTCTTTGAAGATTGCATTCTGTAACTCATAATTCATTTTCTGCTCTGGAAACTAAATTCACAGAGCTTTACAGAAGGTAATCCCAGGGGTGATTCTTACAGTGTACACCAGAGCTTATCTAAATGTGCTGAATATATCAGTTCACGAAATCCACAGTCCCTGAGATGCTCGGGGAGAACTGGCTCTTTTGAAAGTCTGTCTTAATGATGAAACTTCCCTTGATGCACTTCCAGGCCTTGGGGTAGCCGCACTGTGCAGCGGTGGCTTGCCATCTGTCATGTTGAGAGGCCTGCAGTGCAGCACACTTCAAATGACTCTCCTTGGAGAGGAACAAGGCTGAGACTGAAGCGACTCCTTCACTTGGCAGTTGTCTTAGGTCTGTGCCTTTCCCTGCTAGCGCAGCATGCAGTGAGGAAGCTCCAACTGAATCGCTTTAAGAGTGATCGCCTTAGCTCATTAGGAGCTCACTAGAAAACAAATAGTGATTTTTTTCCTGATGGAGGGGCTGTCCAAAGAAGTGTTACGTTCTGGAGACAGGGTTCTGTTGACAGTGGTCCCTTGGAATAGACACTTGGCAAAGCTGTCAGACACCTTGTCTGAGCGATGCCCCTGTGAAATACAAAATACCAGAGCTGTCTGGCAACATGTGTTTGTTGGCAAAGCTTCCAGGAGATTAGAAAGCAGCAATGATGAGAAAAGCTTTGCATTCAGATGCCTAAATTCTTTCTGGGGGGGGGGGGAAAGTGTTAGAAAGGGACATGTCTTTTGTGGTACTGACATTCACCTCCATCTTCTTTCCCCAGTGCCTGGGCTATGTTCCTAGACAGACCTCAGCAGCGGCTGCAGCTAATCCTTTTGCCTCCAGCCCTCTTTATTCCAGTCCCAGAAAATGAGGAGCAGCGTGCTGAATTTGCCAAAACTGTGCCAGAAAATGTCCAGCCATTTGTGATCTATGAAGAAACCACTGATGTGTGGATAAACGTAAGAGGCTCAGGGCTGGGAGGAGAACACAGGCTGCCCCTTCCTCCCCCACAGTTCACCATTTTCGTGTTGGCTGTGTGTCCAGTTTAGTCCTTGCTCCAGCAGACTGCTTTGCTACTCAGTAGTGCCAGATTTGGTGTCAATTCAGGGGGGTTAATAAAGCCATGAGAAGGACTTTCATGCAGTCAGCACTGGAAGAGATGAGGATCCTGCCATCTCCTTGCAGTTGGAGCTGTTCATTTAGTTCTTGCTAACATTCCTGGTGAACACAGGCACTTCAGACATAGACACTTTCTGCCCTAACACTGCTATTCTTTTGGGGGTATTTTGGAAGCATGAGCAGCCCCAATCCCTGGAATTTGTACTTATTTAGATAGGTAATGGATGTAAAGGACAGGGAATAACCTTCAGCCTCCATGGGCCCAAAGTTTCTTTGTGGTATTAGGAGAGTATGGAATGGCTTTTTCCCACTAGCTGCTCACCTGGGATATTTCTCCCCCCATCCTTTCATTTGAAAGCCCAGTAGTGACTCCCTTGGTGATGTCTCTGCTGTCTCCATACAAATCACTCATGGGTCTTCTGCCTTGTGTCACAGGTTCATGATATCTTCTATCCTTTCATCCAGCCGGAGGGAGAGGAGGAAGAACTCCGCTTTATCCGAGCCAACGAATGCAAAACAGGTTTCTGTCACCTGTACAGAGTCACAGCAGTCCTAAAGCAAGGCAGCTATGACTGGGTGCAGCCGTATGTCCATAGTGAGGGTAAGAGCTGCACTTTGTCAGCGTTCCAGCTTTGGGAGCTCCCTCTGACTTGGTTGTGTTGTGTTGTCTTTTGGGGGAGGCAGTGATTTATTCTCACATTATTTCTTCTAGATGATTTCAAATGTCCTATCAAAGAGGAGATTGCCCTGACTGGTGGGGAATGGGAGGTGTTGGCGAGGCATGGATCGAAGGTAGTGGTTATTTTTATTCTCTCTTGCAGTGTTACGGCTCTGCATTGTCTGCCCACAGTCCTGCCCTACGCCCTCTGTTACACCTGGGACCAGCTAGAACTACTTAAGCTTCATTTTGTTTCTCTTTTTATTGCTGCCTCTGCTTTCCCCAGAAGTGCTGTAGTCCGGTGCACATTGAACTGATTGCCTTTTTAATCAGGCTTCAGATTGCTCCTTAGATAAATCCCATGAGTGAGTCAGGCCATAAAAAAGGACACAAGCCTGAGGTTCAAGAGCAACAAAGAACTGTTTTGTGGAGAAGCTTGGGATTGCTGCCTTTGCAGAAGCATTTTAACCCCAATGAGTGCTTGTGAACTGGAAATACGTCCTAGTGCTTAGAGCGAACGCTTGGTCTCCAGCTGATCCCTCAGTAGAGCCTTTAGGAAGAAGACAGCTAGGGAGTATAAAGCAATTTAGAATATGGAGAAACTGTGGCTGTTACTGCTTTCAGAATAGCCAGAAATGTATTTTTATTAATCTTGGAGAAACCTAGTTCCATTTTTGCTTCAGGAATTAACTCTGAGTCTGATCTTTAACGTTCCCAAGTGATGTCTGTCAAAATAAAGACCTCGTCTGTTCATTTCCAATTAATCTGAATTTTCACTTCTCGCTTTTAAAAGGCCTGCAGCTCTGTGCATTTGGTTTCTGCTGCTTTTCCTCAAATCTGCAATTAACCTGCTGTCCCTCCCCATGTGGATTCTCACTGTACATGCTGTTGATTTTGGCCATAGCTCTTCCCTGCATGTGTTACGGCTAAAATTGTGTTAGCAGCAATTATTTTGATGCATTTGTTGCTCCGCAGGGCTCTGCCCGGTTTTCCTGGCCAATTGAGTTGGATGTTTTTTTCCCTTTGCTGTCCACAGTGGTCTTCAAACTGTGGGTTAGCCAGAAATAGCATTTGGCCTTCAGCATTTAGAAACTGTAAGATGGAAAACAGTTCAGTCACTGTTGCTGGATCAATGCAGTATTTAAGAGCTGTAGTCTCTGTTCCTGGCTGGCTAGGTGCTTTTTAGAAGCAGCTTTATCTGGACATTAAAAACATAATTTAAGGTGGCTTGAAGTTTGGTACTGTTAGAGCTCTTAGACTGATCCTTCCACAAATGGGAATTAATTATCAGTATTGCAGGAAAAACACACATAAACCCTTATAATCCAGACATACTACAGGATGATGCCATAGTTACTCTTCCTAGTTCCGCCTGTGGGGAACAGAGCCCAACTTTTTATGCCCCTTAGTAAGCAAATGCTTTGAGTCTCTTAAGCTGAGTGGCTGCTTTTCGTTACTTCTTTGGACTATATGTGGTTCTCCGTAAGTGCTGCGTATGTGTTCTCCAGCCTATCCTATCGACAGGTG
This sequence comes from Pterocles gutturalis, assembly GCF_000699245.1. Taxonomy (NCBI): domain Eukaryota; kingdom Metazoa; phylum Chordata; class Aves; order Pterocliformes; family Pteroclidae; genus Pterocles; species Pterocles gutturalis. Next base: position 7,506 of record NW_010141409.1, on the reverse strand, counting down.
TTGTGTACAGTCCCTGATGCCACCAGTACTCTGTCATGGTCTATTTGTGTTTTGAGCTGACTCTGCCTGGGGACAGACTGGTTGAACTGGCAAAGGAGCAGTGGTCGTCATCCTTCGGTCGCTGAGCCCTCTCTTCTCCACACAGATCTGGGTCAACGAGGCTACGAAGCTGGTGTATTTCCAAGGCACAAAGGACACCCCACTCGAGCACCACCTCTACGTAGTCAGCTATGAGTCTCCTGGAGAAATTGTGCGACTCACCACGCCGGGCTTCTCCCACAGCTGTTCAATGAGCCAGGTTTGTTGTTTCTTAGATATAGGACACCCTCGTCTCATGACCAACAGGGATCTTGACTAGGACTGGTAATGAATCAAGCCCTCAGGACTTGGTACTGGTCATATCTTGGTTGCTTGAGATGTAGGAGCTCTTGTCTGAGAACGGCACGGAGGAGTTGAGATGTGGGAAATGAAGGACCTCGTTCCCCTAACTCTTCTCTCTCCCATCTGTAGAACTTTGACATGTTCATCAGCCACTACAGCAGCGTGAGCACTCCGCCTTGCGTGCACGTCTACAAGCTCAGTGGCTCCGATGATGACCCGCTCCACAAGCAGCCCAAGTTTTGGGCCAGCATGATGGAGGCAGCCAGTAAGTCCTGTAGGAAGCGTCGATGCCCGGTTATGTCTGTGATACTCTTCCTACTAGTGGTAGCCAAAGGTGATGGAGAGGGAGGTGACCCAGTAACTTCACTGTAAATGAAAATTAATTGTGTTATCTTAGGAGGGAGATATCTTCAGTGAGTAGCTCATCCAGGAGATGGTATGTGGTCTTTTAAGATGTTACCATTTCATGCTTTGAGTGAAAGCAGTGCTCCAAGGTGCAGGCTTTAGACGGCTGTAGGTTTGTGTTTCATTATTCATGATTTGTCTGAAGAGGGGCAAGTACCTGGGATGCAGTGGCTACTTCATTCCAAGGCCTTTGAGGATTTAGATACAACTCACAGCAGCAGCACACGCACCCCTCCTGCAAATGTTTTCTCATTTGACCTGTCCCTGTTCTTCCATGTCTCGCTGTTGCGGCATAGCGTGCCTTGTCTTAGAATCCCCACCGACGATGTTTTCTTGGGTGATCCCTTCACTCTTTCTATGGCCTGTTGCCCTGTGCAGGCAGATCGAGGCTGTGTGTTTCCCAGTGAGAGGCTTCTCTGCGAGGCGTTGCTGAGGCTTGACGTGGTTTGGTATCGAAAGTGCCCTGACTGGGGTCAAGTTTGAACGGAATGAGCTTGTTCAGGGGGGTAGGAGGCAGAGCCTGCTGCGAGTTACTGCATTACTGGTGTCTGAACTTCTTTCCTGCAGGTTGTCCCCCAGATTACATCCCACCCGAGATCTTTCACTTCCACACTCAGTCAGACGTTGAGCTCTACGGAATGGTCTACAAACCTCATGATGTCCAGCCTGGGAAGAAGCATCCCACAGTGCTCTTTGTGTACGGAGGCCCTCAGGTAAGAATGCAGATTAACTGCTGGTGTCAGGCGCGGGATTGCTGCCCAGGGCAGAGCTCTGTGTAGCTCAGCCGTGCTTCAAGACTTACACTTTGGTTAGCAGTGAGCACTGGACCTCTGTTCTGACCTCTGCTTCAAACCTCAGATAATTTTTCCAGCATTAAGGCTGATTTGCATGGCTCTGAGAGCTCGATTAGTGTCTGCTGTCCAGCTCAGGGTCCTATAGGGTAGGACAGACAGAGGAAGGTTTGGGAAGGCAACTGCTCAGCTCTGAAACTTTTCTTCCCTCCTCCTGCAGGTGCAGCTGGTGAATAACTCCTTCAAAGGAATCAAGTACCTACGGCTAAACACGCTAGCGTCCCTAGGCTATGCTGTGGTAGTGATCGATGGAAGGGGTTCGTGCCAGCGAGGACTTAAATTTGAAGGGGCCCTGAAGAACCAAATGGTAATGAACTTTTGTTGATCAATCTCTGCTCATTTGCTCTTTCTAAGGCTGCCTGGCTGCATGTGGTTTCCTGTGTGAGTGTTGCTCTTTTCTGTCTCAGGTTTCTTGATTTAGAAAGCCACTAAAGTGAGCTTCCTTGTTACCTCTTAGGGTCAGGTGGAGATAGAGGACCAGGTGGAAGGTTTACATTATGTAGCAGAAAAATACGGGTTCATCGACTTGAGTCGGGTAGCCATCCATGGCTGGTCATACGGGGGTTTTCTCTCCCTCATGGGTCTCATCTGCAAACCCAATGTCTTCAAGGTAAGTCCGGGCGTGGGGCTGTCATCTTGGGACCCTTCGCTCTCAGCTTCTGTAGCTCTTGGCATCTGTAGTTGGCTTTTTTGCTTGATATTCCTGATAGATGGATGAAAATGTCCCTTAGTCCTGTCTTGTAGCTCCTGGCTACAGTCCTGCTCTCTGCTTTCAGATCGTACCTGTCTGAGGCTCGGTGAGGATGGGGTCTCTGGGATGGGGTCATTCCCCAGTGACTGCCAGTGGAGGACTTAGCTTAGCATCCCATGAAAGAATCCATGAGCTGCTCCTAATCCCCTTCTCAAGTCTCAGCGCAGTTTTGGGATTGTTCCACATGTCCTCCTTGAAAAGGGGAAGCCTTTTAGTGCTGATATGCAGGAATTTGCCCCATTGTGACTATAAGAGGAATAGCAGGAGGAGGAATCTGGGTTTTACGTGGTTTGCTGTAGAAGAGTTCTGGTCTGAATGGCACAACAGTTATGCAGGGATTTGCCCCATTGTGACTATAAGAGGAATAGCAGGAGGAGGAATCTGGGTTTTACGTGGGTTTGCTGTAGAAGAATTCTGGTCTGAATGACACAACAGTCCAGAGCCTGGTTTTCCTGCCTTTTCAGGAAGACAGGGAACTCTGGAACTCTTTAGCACATGGTAAATGAGGCTGCCTCCTGCCACCTCTTTGTTTGACAGATCGCTATAGCAGGTGCTCCTGTCACAGTCTGGATGGCATACGACACCGGCTATACTGAGCGGTACATGGATATCCCAGAAAACAACCAGCAAGGCTACGAGGCTGGCTCTGTGGCATTACACGTGGAAAAGCTTCCCAATGAGTGAGTACGGGGGGGTCGAGTGATCTGCTAAAAACCTGCTCCTGGATCCTGCCTTGTGCCACCAATTGCAGCTCTGCTGAATCCCAAAAGAAGGGATGGATTCTGATCCCATTGAATTTTAACTCTCGTGGCTGGTCGCTGCCTTCTGCAGCAAGGTGGGGCCTTGTACCCCCAGCCCCCTTTGCCAGGAAGGGGTTGAGCACCGTGTCCGTGGCCTCGCACTATTCTGACTGCCTGGCCATTGCTCAGTTTTGGCTTGCCACCTGGTAGCTCTTTGCTCAGACCCACTGTGGAGTTTTTTGTCTGGTTTCTTATCTTCTCTCTCATCCCATCTCCAGGCCAAATCGTCTGCTGATCCTCCATGGCTTTTTGGATGAAAACGTGCACTTTTTTCACACCAACTTCCTGGTATCACAGCTAATCCGGGCTGGAAAACCTTACCAGCTGCAGGTAGGAGGAACAAGAGCGACGTGGGAAGGTCCCTTAAATCTGGAAAAAGAAAAAAAAGTTTTCTGCTGTGTGTTCTAGGGGTGGGGGAAGGTGGAGGCAGATGCTCCCACATCTTGTTGCAATGTAGATGACGCTGCATGCCTGGTTTGACTCCAGGAGGTGGCCGGGAGGTGGCACTGTGGCTGTTTTGTTGCTGGCCTGTGTCTGTTTGCAGACAGGGCTCCTGCCCTCAGGCCTGGAACTTTCCCTCTCTCTGAACCCTTGCTGTCTCCCTTGGCTGGTGGCAGCAGCGCTGGCAGCACATGCCAGCGCAGTGAGGGAGGGGGGCTAGTGTTGTGGACCTTCCATGGCCCCTCTTTGTCCCCACGGACACTGGGTTGTGGGAAAAGGGCTGACGTGAGGGAGGCTTGTCCGTGCTGAACGAGCTGCTCCTGCCTAACTGCCCCATCTCTCTGCTTCTGCACAGATCTACCCCAACGAGAGACACAGTATTCGGTGCCCTGAGTCAGGAGAGCACTATGAAATCACGCTGCTGCACTTTCTACAAGAATACCTCTGAGAGAGCACAAGCCTCTGCAAACTGGACACTGACAGCTCCCCCTTCCCCGTCCCGTGCCCTGCCACTGCCGCCTCCCTCCACAGCCGTCTGACCCAGAGCACAACGGCTGAGTGCCCGTGTCCAGGCTGGGTGTCACCCCCCAGAGCGAGGGGAGAGCGTGGAGGGCATCTTCCCTTTGGACAGTGCCACCTTCTTTCACTTTCCAAGCTGGAGGTCTGCCCCTGCTCGGCTGCTCGTCCCGTTCCTCTCCTCCGGCCTGGCTGTTAAATGCTTTTTTTTGCTGCTACTCCCTCTTCTCCTGGGAATCAATGGACAGTGATCTGTCTCCCGAGGCTGAGGTTTGTGTCCATCTCTCTCTCCCCCGTCTTTTTCCCCTTCCACTGCGCCTCTGCAGTTCCCCCACTCTTACCTGCGAGAACTCAGTGCCTGTGTTGGAAGTGGAAGAGCCGAATCAGCAAGCTGCCTTAAACCTGGAGCGGGAGGGAAGAGAGAACTACCTATTGTTAAGCCCCAGGGGAGCTGCTGCTGTGTCCTGGCCCTGCTGCGACAATGTGGAGCCCTGGGATGCGAAGAGAGCTCTACAGAAGCATGCAACACTAGTCTTTTTTTTTCCTATTTTTCAGTTTAATTTTGCAGAGCAGATGGAGGAAGTGGCTGAGGTCGGTACCCACGTCCTCTGATACCTTTCTCTAATGGCCGCTCACAAGCAGAGTTGTGCCAACAGGTAGCACGGCAGCTGAAGCAGCTGGCTACAACCAGAGATCATATCTCCAGAGATCACAGCAGCATTTTGGGTTTTTGCCACACAAGGTGGATGATATTTATGCAAATCCTCCCTCCCTCCCTCCCCTTCTCTGTGCTGCCTCCTGAACTCCCCTTCTCCTTCCCCCGCCACCCTGAGCTTTCAGATGTGCACTGAAATTGGCTGTGCTTCAGTTCTCTGCGGGTCAGTGACTGTTCCCCTTGCCCGTCTTCTCAGCAAATGCTCTCTTTCTGGTTTTTATTTTACCTGGTCAACAGGAACTGCAGTTCTGGGGAGGGGGGGATTGAGCAATCGCACCTCAGGGGAGCACATACCCCCCTCAAGCCAAGGGTTCTGCCAGGGGCAAAAAGAAAAAAAAAAAACCAACCCACCCAAACGAACCACGTTGACTTGCCCTGGAGTATTTTAAGTGCGTATTATGAAAAGAAAATATTTTTATGGATTCTTATTCTTTTATAATTATGAGTGTAAGATGTAGCGACTCATTAAAATATTGGAAAGAGACGCGTGGCTGGCGTTTGTGCCTGGTTTTGGCTCACAGGAGAGGGCTTGGGAGGAAGCGGCAGCTGGCTTGCGATAGCCAAAGCCGCGCCTGGTGAAAGCAAAGCGCTCTGTTCGGTTTCTGTGCCGAGCAGTGGAGAGAATACTAAATCCCCGATGTTCCTTGGGGGAAGCGTGATCCAGGCAATTGAAGATGCCGGGTGGAGAGCTGGGAATCCTGGAGCGCGTTCGTGGCTCTGCCGTTCAGGCGCTGCGTGATCTTTGAGCGCATCAGACATCTCACGCTTGCAGATACCACCCTCGGTGCTGGGGCTCGGTCCCTCCCCCGGTGTCTTGACTCCCTCCGTTGACTACGGGGGATGCAGCTGCTCTGATCTGATGCTTCCGCGCGCTCGCAGCCCCGGTCCCACGCTGGGACACGCGGGGCTGCTTTCTGCAGGTGCTGGGCCTGCCTGCACTCGCCCTCCCTGGAGCTGAAAGCCTGCAACACCCAGCCTTGCTCTTTCCTTTCCGTGTGAGCGTCAGGCATTAATTAAACCATGATTAAATGCCCTGAGGAGGCAAGCTGGAGGTTTCTGTTTTAAATGCAAAGCATCTTGCAGCTGGAGCATTTTATTTTTCCGAATATTGCTGTGAAGCCCTCTTCTCATCCCTGTGCCCAGATAATCCTCCCGACTGCTGCAGCCGTGTTGTAGCTTCTGCTCTGCACCCTGTTGAGCAACGTGGGGTGCAGCTTCTGAGGTCGGAGGGGCGGAAGGGGACAGAATGGAGGAAGTTGCACATCTCTGAAGTTTCCTTGAAAGACATCTGCAGACAGAAAAGTTGCTCCCCTCTCTCCTCTTTAGAGCCGGGTGGGTGCCAGTAGATGGTAAGAAGCTTTATTTGGCAGGGTTTGTTTCTTAAACTGCTTTTTCCTCTCCCAAAAGAGCAAATGTTTCTTAAAATGTCTGCGATGCCCTCTTAAAACGCTCTCATCTAGAAGAGTTTACAAATCTGTCAGCTCCTTTGATCCTCCAAGCTTGCTTCTGAAGCCGCAGGATTATTTCACGCCGGGAACAGAGGCTGCGTTTCTTCTTTTGGGGCTTGAGGAATCCTGAGAGGCATTAACGGGGAAATCGCCTCCCGCAATCCTGAGCTTTTCCATATGGATCAGGCTCTGCTGAGGATTGAAAGACAAATGATGTGGGAGGCCCCCGCCCCGCTGTCCTGCGGGAAAGGTGACGGGAGGGTGCAGCTGGGTTCGAGGTATCTCTCAGCTGGAGGATTTGCAGCTGGAGCGTGGCGTTGAGTTCATTTCCTGAGCCAGCAGCAACGGCCGGAGGAAGCGGCGGGTGCTGGAACGGGCACTGGGGAAACCGGGCAAAAATGATTCTTCCTCAAGAACCAGGAGTGAAGCATGAGAGCGGCTTGGGAGGCATTTCTCCCACGAAAACCCACCACGTGGGGCTTTTATTTTTAGGCAGAGGATGTAGAGGGAGAGCAGATGTTCTTGCTGACTTATTTTTAAAACAACACCACCGCTCCAAGCTACACCATTAGCTCCAAAGAGCCACCGCTTGCCCTGGAAGATGCTCGAATGGAAAACTTGCTGCCGTCTCCCTTCCCCAAGCGTGCGGGATAAAGGTGCGACGCTGGCTCTCGCTCTTGGGAAGCCACGTCAGTGGAAACTCTGGTGCTGAGGGGTGTCGCGGGCGTTTGATCTCAGCCGCGGGGCTTTGCCGAGCAGCACCCCCAGAATAACTGGAGTTGCTCAGAAATGCCAGGGTCCATCAAAGGATCTGCTGGGGGGCTGCGCGGCGACGGGAAGAAGACAAATGGCTGCTGGCGGGGACAGGGCTGGGGGAGGGCTGCGGGTAGATGCCGGCAAAAAGAAAGGGTGTAAATTGATCCTGGAAAATCCTCCCAGGGGATTCTGGTGAAGCACGTACACACGGGCATCCCGCCTTGGTGCTGGGACAGATGCGAGGCTTCAGTCATCGGCGTGGAGCGGGGGCTCCTCTGCCTCCCCACTGCCGTAGAAAAACCTTTTATCTCCGGTTCCAGCCCCTTGCTCGGATGCTGATGCCGATTTCTACTGGTGCCGATTTCCGTTGGTGCAGATTTCCACTGGTTTTCAAGTGAAAACAGCTCAGTCCTGGCCCAGCGGCTGCAGCTCTTGCTCAGTT